>NC_057760.1:50870-56343 GCF_004010195.1 Chiloscyllium plagiosum | reverse complement strand
CAGTCTCTCCCCCAACTCAGTCTCTCTCTCCCTCTCAGTCTCTCCCTTTCTCCGTCTCCGTCTCACTCTCCCTTTCCCTCTCCCTCCCTCTCTCCGTCTCTCCCCCTCTCCGTCTCTCTCTGGCATCAGTCATAAGGTGCTCACTGAGTAGTAAGAAACAACTTCCTCTAGTGTAGGGGACAGGTTAACATAAAACCTTTGAGCAGTGTGGGGAGAGGGGAGCAGTGTTCAGGGGTGATATCAGGAAACATTTCCCCACACAATGGGGGGGGGGGTGGAAATCGGGAAAGTCCCCTTCCATAATGCAAAAGGTTTAGAAGAGGAGTCCTATTGGACTCAAAAGTGTCAACTTTGTTTCTCTCTCCACCGATGCTACCTGACTTGCAGAATTTCTCCAGCCCTGCCTGTTTTGACTCCAAAAAGCTGGAATGAAATGGGTCCGATTAAGAGCAGAGATTGATAGATTTTTTTTGTTGGGTTATGGAACCAAAGTGAGCTGATGGGAGGTTTTTCTTAAATTCATGGTAAGGCCAGCTTTTGTTGGCTATCCCTAATTACCCAAAGGGCAGTTAAGATTCTGGAGTCACGGGGAAGCTAGACTCAGGAAGGACACACTGGCATTGGAGCGTGTCCACGGACACTCACATGGATGATCCCTGGAATGGTCGGCCTAACATACGATGAACGGCTGAGGATCCTGTGATTGTACTCATTAGAGTTTAGAAGGTTGAGGGGAGATCTAATAGAAAATAGGACGCTGGGAAGTTGTTTCCATTAGGCGGGGTGACTCGGACCCGTGGGCACAGCCTGAGAATTAGAGGGTCAATTTAGAACAGAAATGAGGAGAAGTTACACAGAGGGTGGTAGGTGCCTGGAACGCATTGCCAGCAAAGATAGTAGAGGCAGGCTCGGTAGATTCATTTGGACAGGTACATGAATAGGTGGGGAGCAGAGGGATACAGATGCTTAGGAATTGGGCGACAGGTTTAGACAGTATATATGGATCAGCTGTGGCTTGGAGGGCCGAAGGGCCTGTTCCTGGGCTGTAAATTTTCTTTGCTCTTTGTTCTGTGTTAAGTTTCTTCAGCCGGAGAGTGGTGGGCGTGTGGAATACATTGCCATGGAGCGCAGTGGAGGCCAGGACGTTAAATGTCTTCCAGGCAGAGATTGACAAATTCTTGATCTCGGAGGGAATTAAGGGCTACGGGGAGAGTGCGGGTAAGTGGATTTGAAATGCCCATCAGCCATGACTGAATGGCAGAGTGGACCCGATGGGCCGAACGGCCTAACTTCCACTCCTATTTCTTATAGGTAAGGACGGCAGTTTCCTTCCCTAAAGGACATCAGCGAACCGCATAAGTTTTTTCCGACAATTGACAATGGATTCACAGTTGTCATTAGACTTTTAATTCCAGATTCTTTATTGAATTTAATTTCCACCATCTGCCATGGGGAGGGTGTTCAGCATTCCACAAACCAATGTTGAGAATGGGAAGAGGAAGGACGAGGATTGTTTAATAGTGAAGCGAAACCCCAGTGTTTTAGAGGATCTGGGAGCAGGTAGGAAGGTACAGGAGCAAAACGCTGCAGAGGTTAAATAGGAAGGTTTTATTTGGATTAAAAGGAACACGCCCTGGGGCCTTAAAATAGAATCACTTCTCAACTGGAGAACTGAAGACAATAAACAGGGTTCCTTCACATCCTTCCAACAATAGGGTGCTGCTTTTGATGTTTGAAAACTGGAGGAGATCACATGTTAATTCACAAAGCACAACCTTTTACCAACAAGTAAACCCAACCAGTTTTGAGGTGCTGCAAATTTACAAAGCGAAAGGAGCTCACTGTCTCTTTCACAGACCCTTCTCTCCTACCCACTTTAATTTGCGGAGAGTTTATTCACGGGGGTGACCTGTCATGCGCTAACCTGGCCATTAGAAGCCAAGAAAATGAGGGGGTTGATGTGCAACCCTCATCATTCGTTGTACTGTGTTTGTGCATCTGCCCACCTTCCCCCAATGTAAAATTACCTCCTTCGTGACTTCCTGTTTAAGGAGCAGAGTTGTTCCTTTTGCTGCATATTCCCCGTCTTGATCTCAACCTTGGCTAGGTCACCTCCGATTGAGATGGGGATGTGTTCAAGTCGCAGTCCGACGGCCTGAGCTCAAAGTCAAGGCCACGATCCTGGTGCTGGAGGGAACGCTGTATTGACGGATGGTGCCATAATCAGGTATGACATTACAGCAAGGTCCCATTGGTCCCCCTCGATCCTCAAAGAACAATAGTAGGGGACGGTTGGTTGGGAGCTGGGACCAGTGGTTTCTTCCTTGTCTTGATCAACATTTGCTCCTGAGCCAAGGGAATCAACACCTAATTCTGATTCTTCTTGCTGTCTGAAAATTGCTGGTCACAATTCCCATGTTATAACAATCCGATGGGAAGTCACATGCACCAACACTAGCGCCCTTGACCAGGCCAACGTCCCCAGCAGAGGCACTGACACCCCCCCTGCCGATCACCTGCGATGGGCTGGGCACATTGTCCCCGTGACTGACGCAAGACTGCCCGAGCTGATGCGCTACTCACAGATCTGAAACGGCAGGCAAGCCCCAGGTGGTCAGAGGAAGCACTTCAGGGATACACCTCAAGGCCTCACTGGCAAAGTGTGTCATCCCCACAGATGGCCCCAAGACCATCTGAAGTGGAGGAGCAGCATCTGGGAAGGAGTCGAGCACTTGAGACTGGCTGTCAGGAGAGAAGTCAAAGCTAGGCGGAAGGAGGGTGCTGTCACACCAACGCCCCCACCGACCCCTTCCCATGACCACCTTCTGTCCCAAGTATAACAGAGCCTGCAGTCGCTGCATCGGTCTGTACAATCACCTACGGTCTCATCCTGAGAGTCATCCTCATCTGCCAATGATGGGATGATTACCACAACGACGAGAGAATCATTTTATTGATCGTAAACCACTCTGGGGCCATCCTGACATTACAAATAAAAATTGATGTAGGTTTGCTCGCTGAGCTGAAAGGTTCATTTCCAGACGTTTCATCACCATACTAGGTTAACATCTTCAGTGACCCTCTGGGCTTCATCTGGAGGCCCACTGAAGATGTTACCTAGTCTGGTGACGAAACGTCTGAAAACGAACCTTCCAGCTCAGCGAGCAAGCCGACATCTGGAACCTCAACCTGAGCTACAAATCTTCTCAGGACTCGATGACAAAAAATACAGTTTCTTTTTTGTCCTCTTTTTATCTGCACGTTGGGGAAGTGACGCTTTACATTGCAAATCTCAATTTGCAATTGTTTAAAAAAATGAAAATGTTGTTTACACCTTCAGTGCTCGGCAAAACATCCGTCAATGTCATAACCTCTTCAATGGTGCATGACTCTTAAAGGCTATGGTGCTTTAGACATATACATTTTGGGGCAAATGTTCTGAAAAAACAAAATGGAAGGCAGAGAAACGCACCCAACCAGGCGAAGCCAAACCAGAGGTGATCACATCATAAATATGTTCTGTAATCTGATGAGCATCTGGTTTGACAAGGTTCAACACGTTTACATTCCTTTCAGTCAGGTAAGCCTGAATATGGGTGTGCTCTGGTCAGATTCCAACAAGCTCAGTTCACCTCCAAGGCAGGGGTCCGCCCCTGGGATCAGACCAGGCTCGAAGGCGAGTAATCATTGTACATTGTGCAAACATCGTGCTGAGGCGAAGTCTTGGAGGAAGGGCAATTGGGTAACGTGTGAAGGAACACCCTGCTGATTGGGTCGGCTCTCTAACCTCAAAAAACAACTCGAGCGAACAGCCTGGAGTGTTGACAGCCGAGAAACCACCCTCGTGTCGCATGAGACTTTCCACCACTCACCCATCCCTTACCCACGATCGCCTTCCGCCCCCAAGTGTAACCGAACCTGCGGAAGCCGCTTTGGGCTATCCCGAAACGGACTCGCCCAGAGAGTGGAAGAGAGTCAGCCTTGTCTGCAAGGGTCCACGAGCAAATGATGACTTTCTCCATCCCCATGTTCCCCTCTCTCTGTCTTTATCCAACATCCCCCTTCAATGCATCACTCCGATTCATTTTGACCATTCCCTGTGGGAGCAAGTCTGACATTCTCCAGACGTTTCTCCCGAAACCCCAATTGGAGTTATTCACAGGCTGCCTTATATTGTTGGCAGATTATTCTGGTCTCCCTTCTTATGCTAAAACAGGAGTCTTGGTTCTTTATAAACGGAGAGAAGATAATAAAGTCAAGAACGATATTCAGGTTTGGACATCAAAGTAACACTAGCGTAAATACTGCTTTACATATTACTTATACATAGACCGTGATAGTTAGATTATCTAAGGTCTACTCTGTAACAGAAGTTGCTGGAAAAGCTCAGCAGGTCTGTCAGCACCTGTGAAGAGAAATCAACGTTAACGTTCTGGGTCCGGTGACCCTTTTCATCTGCCTTCCTTTAAGCAATCAGATTTCTTCGCTCGTTCACTCCTCCCTTCCAGAACTGTCACCTTCTATCTTTCATAGTCACTGCACCTGAAATGTTGACTCGGAGAAAGGTCACAGGACCCGAAATGTTAACTCTGATTGCTCTCCACAGATACTGCCAACTTTTCCAACAACCTCGGTTTTTAGTTTCTGATTTGCAACATCTGCAGTTCTTTCGGTTTTTATAAGGTCTAATCTATCTGTGTTCAGACCTACGTGCCCATTTGTATCACGCAACATAGAACCGCCCGCAATGTTGTGCCGAACGTGACACCAAGTTAAACTAAATCCCTCCTGCTTGCCCCAGCTATGCCTGTCTCTTTGTTGGCTACGTAGAACAGTTGATCTTCCGTAATTACACCGGCACCACTCCTTACCTCTTCCTCCGCTACATTGATGACTGCATTGGCACCACCTCGTGCTCCCGCGAGGAGGTTGAGCAATTCATCAACTTCACCAACACATTCCACCCTGACCTTAAATTTAACTGGACCATCTCTGACACCTCCCTCCCCCTCCTGGACCTCTCCATCTCCATCAGTGACGACCGACTTGACACTGACATTTTATACAAACCCACCGACTCCCACAGCTACCTGGATTACACCTCTTCCCACCCTACCTCTTGCAAAAATGCCATCCCGTATCCCCAATTCCTCCGCCTCCGCCGTATCAACTCCCAGGAGGAGCGGTTCCACCATAGAACACACCAGATGGCCTCCTTCTTTAAAGACCGCAATTTCCCTTCCCACGTGGTTAAAGATGCCCTCCAACGCATCACGTTCACATCCCGCACCTCCGCCCTCAGACCCAACCCCTCCAACCGCAACAAGGACAGAACGCCCCTGGTGCACACCTTCCACCCTACCAACCTTCGCATAAACCAAATCATCCGCCGACATTTCCGCCACCTCCAAACAGACACCACCACCAGGGATATATTTCCCTCCCCACCCCTCTCCGCCTCCCGCAAAGACCG
>NC_057760.1:0-48606 GCF_004010195.1 Chiloscyllium plagiosum | reverse complement strand
CTCCAGTCTTTCAGTGTAAGGTAGTCCCGCCATTCCAGGAATTGACACCGTGAACCTACGCTGCACTCCCTCAATAGCCAGAATGTCTGTCCTCAAATTTGGAGACCAGAACTGCACACAATACTCCAGGTGCGGTCTCACCAGGACACTGAACAGCTGCAGAAAAACGTCTTTGCTTCTATACTCAATCCCTCTTGTTATGAAGGCCAGCATGCTATTAGCTTTCTTCACTACCTGCTATACCTGCATGCTAACTTTCATTGACTGGTGTACAAGAACACCCAGATCTCTTTGTACTGCCCCTTTACCTAAATTGATTCCATTTAGGTAGTAATCTGCCTTCCTGTTCTTGCCACCAAAGTGGATAACCATACATTTATCCACATTAAACTGCATCTGCCATGCATCTGACCACTCACCTAAACTGTCCAGGTCACCCTGTAATCTAACATCCTCCTCACATTTCACCCTGCCACCCAGCTTAGTATCATCAGCAAATTTGCTAATGTTATTACGAATACCATCTTCTTTATCATTAATATATATTGTTAAAAAGCTGCGGTCCCAGCACTGATCCCTGCAGTACCCCACTGGTCACTGCCTGCCATTCCAAAATGGAGCCGTTTATCACTACTCTTTGTTTCCTGTCAGCCAACCAACTTTTAATCCAAAACACCTTTCAATTTCAAAACACCTCAATCAGGTTCGCTTCTTACTCTCCACTTAACAAGAGGAGAGAGCCGAGTCAACCTTTCCTGACAAAAACCCTTCGGTTCTGGTATCATTCTCATCTGTTTTTTTGGCCCTTGGTACACTTGGAGATGTGATCAAAGAAGACAGAATTGCGCACTATTGCGGGCTAAGCAAGGTTCGTGCAAAATATTGCTGCTTTTCAGTTGTCGGCTGCTGGAATTGGGGCGGCACAGTGGCTCAGTGGTTAGCACTGCTGCCTCATGGTGCCAGGGACCCGAGTTCAATTTCTACCTCGGCCCCCCCCCCCCACTATGTCAGCTTGGGTTTCCTCCAGGTGCTTTGGTTTCCTCCCACAGTCCAAAGATGTGCAGGCCAGATGAATTGGCCGTGCTAAATATGTAGGTTAGGGTGGATTGGCTGTGCTAAATTGTCCCGTAGTGCCTAGGGATGTGCAGGTTAGGGTGGATTGGCCATGCTAAATTATCCTGTAGTGTGTAGGGATGTGTAGGTTAGGGTGGCTTGGCCATGCTAAATTGTCCCATTGTGTCCAGGGATGTGTAGGCTAGGTGCATTAGTCAGGGGTAAATATAGGGTAGGGGAATGGGTCTGGGTGGGTTACTCTTCGGAGGGTCATTATGGACTTGTTGGGCCTATTTCCATAGTGTAGGGAATCTAATCTAATCAAAAATGAATAATATAGAACTATTAAAGATAGAGGCTAACAGGTTGGCAAAGGAGGAGTGATTGAACAAAGAAAACTGATAGCCAAAAGGAAAGCAGATGAAATTGATACGAATATTCTTGCTTATTTACATTTTGCAGAGATCTGTTTTTACCAAAAAAAACTCAACGGTGATTTCCTTAACAGTGGTCAACAAGTCTAAGGGAAAAAAAAGAACTAACTGTGGAATTTCCTGATACCTCCCAGCTACAGGAAACTAAAAAAAAATCCAATGACTAATATCTTACAGTAGCCAAGCCTGATGTTTTTTTCTTGTAAGCAACTGGATGACGTGGTGCAGAATCCACTGGTACAATTTGCCCATATCAGAGCAGAGAAGGTGAAAAGGGAATTTTGCTGGGGGAGTTTGTAATCACAAATTAAAATAAACTCAGTGCAGTGGCTGGAGGGTCTGCAATTAAAAGACGTACCGAGACTGGAAGATCTGGGGTCACAAGTGGAAAAGTCTTTGAACAGAACAAATGTTACGTGGCTGTACAGGACATTGATGAGGCCACTTTTGGAATGCAGCATTCAATTCTGGTCTCCCTGCTATAGGAAAGATGTTATGAAACTTGAAAGGGTGCAGAAAAGGATGTTGCCAGGGTCGGAGGGTTTGAGCTACAGGGAGAGGCTGAATAGGCTGGGGCTGTTTTCCCTGGAGCGTCTGAGGCTGAGGGGTGACCTTATAGAGGTTTATAAAATCATGAGGGGCATGGATAGGGTAAATAGACAAAGTCTTTCCCCCAGGGTAGTGCAATCCAAAACCAGAGGGCAAAGGTTTAAGGTGAGAGGGGAAAGTTTTAAAAGGGACTGAAAGGGGCAGTTCTTTCACGCAGAGGGTGGTGAATGTATGGAATGAGTTGCCAGAGGAAGTGGTGGAGGCTGGTACAATGACAACATTTAAAAGGCATCTGAATGGGTACATAAATAGGAAGGGTTTGGAAAGATATGGGCCATGTGCTGGCAAATGGGACTAGATTAATTTAGGATAACTGGTTGGCATGGACTTGGGCTCTGTTTCTGTGCTGTAGGACTCTATGACTCTACAACTTGCAGAAAGGCTGCCATTATCTCTCAATCTAAACGTTCAGTACCCGTGCGTTTCTCTCTCACTTCTCCTGACAAAGGAGCAGCACTCCAAACCTGTTGTAAATATAACCTGGCATGGTGGCTCAGTAGTTAGCAATGCAGCCTCACAGCACCAGGGACCCGGGTTCGATTCCAGCCTCGGGCAACTGTCTGTGTGGAGTTTGCACATTCTCCCAGTGTCTGCATGGGTTTCCTCCGGGTGCTCCGGTTTCCTCCCACAATCCAAAGATGTGCAGGGCAGGTGAATTGGCTGTGCTAAATTGCACATCTTTGGACAGTGGGAGCACCTGGAAGAAACCCACGCAGACATGTGGAGAATGTGCCAACTCCACACAGACAGTCGCCCAAGGCTGGAATCGAACCTGGGACTCTGGTGCTGTGAGGCAGCAGTGCTAACCACTGAGTCACCGTGCCACCCTGTGCTGTATGATTCAGTGACTTCCTCCAGATCAGCTGACTCACGAGACTGGCTAGGAGAACCTCCCAAGGGAGGCGGGTGCTGTCATGGTAACTTCTCTGATGGTCATAAAAACCATCTGGTCCACTAACACTGTTTTAGAGAAGGTAGTTGGTTGGCCTTACCCAGTCTGGCCTACACATGACTCCAGACCCACAGCAATGTGGTTGTCTCTTAACTCACCTCTGATGTCCGTAGCAAACCACTCAAATGCTGGACCTGCCGGTGACACCCATGTCCCGTGAAATAATAAACATTCCCACCTTGTAATTGCTACAAACCGAAGTCCCTTGCTGTCCTTTTCTAGACACACTAACTCCTGTTCTCCCGAAACCAGTCTTGTGCCTCCTGTCCAGCAAACCCTCAGTCTTTAAAATGATCAACCTTGTTTTCAGGTCTGTGGATAGTCTCCCCCTGTTTCTGTCTGGCTAACACACCCCACTCTCCAACTATCCTTCTTCCATTGGATTTGTGTATCTACATGGAGTAGGCACGAGGTAGTAGGTCGAATCTGAGGAAGCGCTTTGCCGCTGTTGAGGGGTTGAGGGTGTCAGCTCTGAGGGAGCACTGCACCGTCGGCGGTCTGATCGAAAGAAGTGCAGCACCATCAGATGGGTCAGGCTTGAGGGAGTGCTAAACTGTCAGAGGCGCTGCTTTCAGATGAGATAATCAACAATGCATCTGGTCTCTCGGTCATAAAAGGTTCTGTGGTTCTCCAATGAAGTGTAACTGAGAGTGTTCTTCCCGGTGCCCTGCCAATAATTATCCCCCAACTGGCACCTTTGACACTCCTGAAGTCAACTTGCCAGGACACATGTTCAGAGATGCAGGAGCAAATCTCCACAAACTCCCTGTGGACCACATCTGGAGGTTTACACCTCTACTGAGGAGGTTGATCTAGAACCAGACATCCCATCAGCCACTGCCTATCTAGGAACAGAGATCCCAATAGCCACTGCCGATCCAGGAACAGAGATCCCATCAGCCACTGCCGATCCGGGAACAGAGATCCCATCAGCCACTGCTGATCCAGGAACAGAGATCCCATCAGCCACTGCCAATCCAGGAACAGAGATCCCATCAGCCACTGCTGATCCAGGAACAGAGATCCCATCAGCCACTGCCTATCCAGGAACAGAGATCCCATCAGCCACTGCCGATCCGGGAACAGAGATCCCATCAGCCACTGCTGATCCAGGAACACAGATCCCATCAGCCACTGCCGATCCAAGAACAGAGATCCCATCAGCCACTGCTGATCCAGGAACAGAGATCCCATCAGCCACTGCCGATCCGGGAACAGAGATCCCATCAGCCACTGCCGATCCGGGAACAGAGATCCCATCAGCCACTGCTGATCCAGGAACAGAGATCCCATCAGCCACTGCCTATCCAGGAACAGAGATCCCATCAGCCACTGCTGATCCATGAACAGAGATCTCATCAGCCACTGCTGATCCAGGAACAGAGATCCCATCAGCCACTGCCTATCCAAGAACAGAGATCCCATCAGCCACTGCCTATCCAGGAACAGAGATCCAATCAGTCACTGCTGATCCAGGAACAGAGTTCCCAACAGCCACTGCTGATCCAGGAACAGAGATCCCATCAGCCACTGCTGATCCAGGAACAGAGATCCCATCAGCCACTGCCTAAAAAAACAAATGATCTGGGCCAATTTTGTGGGATCTTACAGTGCAGAAAACAGGCTGCTACATTTCCTGCCATAGAACAGCGGAACATCCTTTTAAAAAGTACCTAATTGGCTGAGGAGTGATATGGCAGCTTCTCTGATTGTGAAATTTGTTAGAGAAACGTAAATTTCTAATCCGCTGCCAGGGCAATGGGGCGGATTGTCTCAATTCTAAGATCCACACAGAGGTAGCACACAACCATTGTACTCGTGGTTCTGTTCATAAGGCCAAAGATTCACTGATACTGCTACAGATTCACTGCCCCTTCTCTGTGCTCCTCGTTCATTGTTCTCAGGGCTGTTATGAAAAACACAGTCATAGAGTTAAAAATCACACAATACCAGGTTACAGTCCAATAGGTTTATTTGGAAGCACTAACTTTTGGAGCGCTACTCCTTCATGGGCGGCACGGTGGCACAGTGGTTAGCACTGCTGCCTCACAGCGCCAGAGACCCGGGTTCAATTCCCGACTCAGGCGACTGTCTGTGTGGAGTTTGCACGTTCTCCCCGTGTCTGCATGGGTTTCCTCCGGGTGCTCCGGTTTCCTCCCACAGTCCAAAGATGTGCAGGTCAGGTGAATTGGCCATGCTAAATTGCCCGTAGTGTTAGGTAAAGGGGTAAATGTAGGGGAATGGGTGGGTTGCGCTTCGGCGGGTCGGTGTGGACTGGTTGGGCCGAAGGGCCTGTTTCCACACTGTAAGTAATCTAATCTAATCTTCATCAGGTGGTTGTGGAGTATAGTAAGACACAGGAATTATTGCAAAAGATTATAGTGTGATGCAACTGAAATTATATATTGAAAAAAACTGGATTGTTTGTTAAGTCTCTTATCTTTTAGAATGACCATGTTGGTTTCAGTTCTAACAGAAGAGAGACTTAACAAACAATCCAGGTCTTTTTCAATATATAATTTCAGTTGCATCACACTGTAATCTTTTGCTATAAATTCTGTGTCTTACAATCTTATACTCCAAACCACCTGATGAAGGAGCAGTGCTCCGAAAGCAAGTGTGCTTCCAATTAAACCTGTTGGACTATAACCTGGTGTGTGATTTTTAACCTTGTACACCCCAGTCCAACACCAGCATCTCCAAATCAGTCATAGAGTCATACAGCATGGAAACAGACCCTTCTGTGCAATCAGTCAATGCTGACCATTATTCCAAACTAAACTAGCCCAACCTGCCTGCGCTTGGCCCATATCCCTCCAAACTTTTCCTATTCATAAACTTTTCAATCCACACATCGCTTAAGGTTACCTGTACCTGCATCCATCATTTCCTCTGGCATTTCACTGCACACATGAACCACTCTGTGTAAAACATGTTGCCCCTCATTGTCCTTTTAAAATGTTCTTCTCTGCTTAAATATGCCCCCTAGTTTTGAACTCCCTCCGCTCTAGGGAAAAGATCCTTGTCATTCATCTTATCTACACCCCTCATGATTTTATAAACCTCTAAAAAGTCACTCCTCAACCTTCTAAACGCCAGTGAAAAATATCCCAGCCTATCCAATATATTTTTATGTTTCAAACCCTCCATTCCCAGCAATATCCAGGTAAATCTTTTCTGAACCCACTCCAGTTTAATAGTATCCTTCCTATAACAGGGTGACCAGAACTGCACACAATAGCGTACAACATCAGTTTCAAATGCTCCTATACTCCCAGCAACCTCCACTCTTGCGCCACCCACCACCACTGACTGACTACACCCTGTACACGCAGGAATCCCAACTGGAATTCAGGATTCTGTTAAAAAAAAGGGCGGATCCCATTTACCGTGTGCGTGCACAGACAATGGGAGAGGAAACACAATTAATCGTGAGAATGTATTTGCATGATTCAAGGAGCACTCCTGAAGTCAACTTGCCAGGAGACATGTTCAGAGATGCAGGGGCAAATCTCCAGAAACTCCATATGGATCATATCTGGAGGTTTACACCTCTACCGAGGAGGTTGATCAAGAACCAGAGATCCCATCAGCCACTGCTGATCCAGGAAAAGAGATCCCATCAGCCACTGCTGATCCAGGAAAAGAGATCCCATCAACCACTGCCGATCCAAGAACAGAGATCCCATTAGCCACTGCCTAGCCAGGAACAGAGATCCCATCAGCAACTGCCTATCCAGGAAAAGAGATCCCAACAGCTACTGCTGATCCAGGACCAGGAACAGAGATCCCATCAGCCACTGCTGATCCAAGAACAGAGATCCCATCAGCCACTGCTGATCCAGGAAAAGAGATCCCATCAGCCACTGCCGATCCAAGAACAGAGATCCCATCAGCCACTGCTGATCCAGGAACAGAGATCCCATCAGCCACTGCTGATCCAGGACCAGGACCAGAGATCCCATCAACCACTGCTGATCCAGGACCAGGGACAGAGATCCTATCAGCCACTGCTGATCCAGGAACAGACATCCCATCAGCCACTGCTGATCCAGGAAAAGAGATCCCATCAGCCACTGCTGATCCAGGAACAGAGATCCCATCAGCCACAGCTGATCCAGGAACAGAGATCCCATCAGCCACTGCTGCTCCAGGAACAGAGTTCCCATCAGCCACAGCTGATCCTGGACCAGGAAAAGGGATCCCATCAGCCACTGCCGATCCAGAAACAGAGATCCCATCAGCCACTGCCGATCCAGGAACAGAGATCCCATCAGACACTGCTGATCCAGGACCAGGAAAAGGGATCCCATCAGCCACTGCCGATCCAGAAACAGAGATCCCATCAGCCACTGCCGATCCAGGAACAGAGATCCCATCAGCCACTGCTGATCCAGGAACAGCGATCCCATCAGCCACAGCTGATCCAGGACCAGGAACAGAGATCCCATCAGCCACTGCTGATCCAGGACCAGGGACAGAGATCCCATCAGCCACTGCTGACTCAGGACCAGGAACAGAGATCCCATCAGCCACTGCTGATCCAGGACCAGGAACAGAGATCCCAACAGCCACAGCTGATCCAGGACCAGGAACAGAGTTCCCATCAGCCACTGCTGATCCAGGACCAGGAACACAGTTCCCATCAGCCACTGCTGATCCAGGACCAGGAACAGAGATCCCATCAGCCACAGCTGATCCAGGACCAGGAACAGAGATCCCATCAGCCACAGCTGATCCAGGACCAGGAACACAGTTCCCATCAGCCACTGCTGATCCAGGAACTGAGATCCCATCAGCCACTGCTGATCCAGGAACAGAGTTCCCATCAGCCACAGCTGATCCAGAACCAGGAACAGAGATCCCATCAGCCACAACTGATCCAGGAACAGAGATCCCATCAGCCACAGCTGATCCAGGACCAGGACCAGAGATCCCATCAGCCACTGCTGATCCGGGAACAGAGATTCCCATCTCCAGAACCAGGAAAAGAGATCCCATCAGCTACTGCTGATCCAGGACCAAGAACAGAGATCCCATCAGGCACAGCTGATCCAGGACCAGGAACAGAGATCCCATCAGCCACAGCTGATCCAGGACCAGGAACAGAGATCCCATCAACCACTGCTGATCCAGGACCAGGGACAGAGATCCCATCAGCCACTGCTGATCCAGGACCAGGAACAGAGATCCCAACAGCCACTGCTGATCCAGGACCAGGAACAGAGTTCCCATCAGCCACTGCTGATCCAGGACCAGGAACAGAGTTCCCATCAGCCACTGCTGATCCAGAATCAGGAACAGAGATCCCATCAGCCACAGCTGATCCAGGACCAGGAACAGAGATCCCATCAGCCACAGCTGATCCAGGACCAGGAACAGAGATCTCATCATCCACTGCCGATCCAGGAGCACAGTTCCCATCAGCCACAGCTGATCCAGGACCAGGAACAGAGATCCCATCAGCCACTGCTGATCCAGGACCAGGAACAGAGATCCCAACAGCCACTGCTGATCCAGGACCAGGAACAGAGTTCCCATCAGCCACTGCTGATCCAGGACCAGGAACAGAGTTCCCATCAGCCACTGCTGATCCAGGTCCAGGAACAGAGATCCCATCAGCCACAGCTGATCTAGGACCAGGAACAGAGATCCCATCAGCCACTGCTGATCCAGGAACAGAGATCCCATCAGCCACTGCTGATCCAGGAACAGAGATCCCATCAGTCACTGCTGATCCAGGAACAGAGTTCCCATCAGCCACTGCTGATCCAGGACCAGGAACAGAGATCCCAACAGCCACAGCTGATCCAGGAACAGAGATCCCATCAACCACTGCTGATCCAGGAACAGAGATCCCATCAGCCACAGCTGATCCAGGAACAGAGATCCCATCAGCCACTGCCAATCCAGGAACAGAGATCCCATCCGCCATTGCTGATCCAGACCAGGAACCAAGTATAGGTTCAACAGCTGAAATTGCTGGGAAAGCTCAGCAGGTCTGGCAGCATCTGTGGAGAAAAATCAGAGTTAACATTTCAGGTTGAGTGACCCTTCTTCAGACCTCATTATTGGTTGCACCCTACCCCCTCAACACCCCTTGATAGACTCTGACAAATGGGTCACTAGACTCGAAATGATAACTGTTTCTCTCTCCACTGATGCTGCCAGGCCTGCTGAGTTTCTCCAGCACTCTCTATTCTTGTTTCAGATTTCCAACATCTGTTGTTTGTTGTTTTAATCCATTTCTATAGCGCCCCAATGTTGGAAAACACTACAAGGTGCTTCACAGGAGTGAAACTTGTAAGGGTTCAGAAAGGTTTTACAAGGATGTTGCCAGGGTTACAGGATTTGAGCTATAGGGAGAGGTTGAATAGGCTGGGGCCGTTTTCCCTGGAGTGTGGGAGGCTGAGGGGTGACCTTATAGGGGTTTATAAAATCATGAGGTGCATGGATAGGATAAATAGACAAAGTCTCTTCCCTCGGGTGGGGGAGTCCAGAACTAGAGGCATAGGTTTAGGGTGAGAGGGGAAAGCTATAAAAGAGACTTGGGGGCAGCTTTTTCATACAGAAGGTGGTATGTGTATGGAATGAGCTGCCAGAGGAAGTGGTGGAGGCTAGTACAATGGCGATATTTAAAAGACATCTGGATTTGGAAGGGTTTGGACGGATATGGGCCGGATGCTGGCAGGTGGGACTAGATTGGGTTGGGATATCTGGTCAACATGGATGAGTTGGACCAAAGGGTCTGTTTCCGTGCTGTACATCTCTGTGACTCTATGACTTAACCTTTTGACACAAAGTTACACAAAATAAAGATGTTAGGACAAGCTTACTGCAAGAGATACATCTTCAAGGGAAGAAGATGATGAAGTGGTAATATCGTGGGCTTCATAATCTAATGTTCTGGGGACACAGATTCGAAACCCAAAATGACACATGGTGAAATTTGAGTTCAATATATATCACATATTCACGTATAGATACATAATCCTGCTAAAAGGAATCAGTAAATTGCTCTCCCAGTCTTTCCCTATGTCCATCATACCCTATGTCTTTTTAAATCCCTGTCTGTGCCTGTAGGGAAATGTTTAAAAGCGGGTGCAGTACTAATATAACCTTTAAAGTTTTGTTACAACTCTGGGGACAATAGGGCGTGTTGTCCACCGTGCTGCCCCAGTGAGACACCCTAATATCAATGTGAAAAGAGATGAGAAAGTTAAAATTGAGACAAAGCCAGACCAAGAGTCAGTGTAGATCAGTGAATATGGGGAGACAATGGATGAATAGGATTTGGGATGTGGGGAAGATTGTTTTCGATGAGTTTACACACAGTTGTACAACATGGAAACAGACCCTTCAGTCCAACTCTATGCCAACCAAATATCCTAAATCTCATCTCATTTGCCAGCATTTGGTTCATATCCCACTAAACCCTTCCTATTCATGTCCCCATCCAGATATCTTTTAATGTTATAATTTTGCCAGCCTTCACCACTTCCTCTGGCAGATCATTCCATACATGCACCAACTTCTGTGTGAAAAAGTTGCCCCCTTGGTCACTTTTGTATCTTTCCCCTCTCACCTTAAACCTATGCCCTCTAGTTTTGAACTCCCCTACCCTGGGAAAAAGACCTTGGCTACTCATCCTATCCATGCCCCTCATGATTAGATAAACCTCTATAAGGTCACCCCTCAGCCTCCGACACTCCAGGGAAAATAGCCTCAGCCTATTCAGGTTCCCCCTGTAGATCAAACCCTCCAACCCTGGCAACATCTTTTCTGCAGCTTTTCAAGTTTAACACCATCTTTCCTCCAACGGGAGACCAGAATTGAACGCAGTATTCACAAAAGTGGCCTAACCAACGTCCTGTACATCCGCAACAGACCCTCCCAATTCCTATACTCAACCAATAAAGGAAAGCAGACCAAATGCCTTCCTGTCTACCTGTGACTCCACCTTCAAGGTGGAGTTGATGATGAAGGGTAGGAGGCCAGACCAGATGAACATGGAATAGCTGAGATGGGAGATAACAGAAGCACAGATTAGAATTTCAACAGTATTTTGGGACGGGGTAAGATGCTGACAGGTAACATTACAGACACATGCACAATCTTCTTGAATGCCTCACTCCAATGGCTACATACTTGCTGAATGAGCATGCTAGAGAAAGGAACACTTTCTCATATCAGACTCTTGCTACAATTAGAATCACAGAGTTATCCAGCACGGAAACAGACCCTTTGGCCCAACCAGTCCATGCCGACCATAATCCCCAAACTAAACTAGTCCCACCAGCCTGCTCTTGGCCCATATCCCTCCAAACCTTTCCTATTCATGTATTTATCCAAATGTCTTTTAAACATGCACTCACATCCAACACTTTCTCTGCAAGCTCATTCCACACATGAACCACTCCCTGTGTTAAAAAAAAAAGTTGCCCCTCATGTCTTTTTTAAATCATTTTCCTCTCACCTTAAAAACACGGCGCCCAAGTCTTGGAATCCCCCGCCCTAGAGGAAAAGACACCCGCTATTCAGCTTCTCTAAATCACTCATTATTTTATAAACCTCCTACGCTCCAGTGAAAAAGATCCCCGCCTCCTCTTATAAGTCAAACTCACCGTTCCCTCCCGGCAACATCCTGGTAAAACTCTTGTGATTATGAATCTCGCGTACACAGCTTTGATGAGACCCCATCTGGTACTCCCTCAGCGTTGGACCCTCCAATCCTCTGAAGACAGGATAGGTGCAGGGAGAGATATTCCCAGTGCTGGAATGGGGGGGGAAGGAGTCTATAACCAGAGGGTCAAAGTTGAAGGATACAAGGTAGGACTGAGATGGGGAGAAATGTCTTCACCTGGACAGCATTCGCTACATCCGAACGCAGCTGAGACCAAATCATTGCATTATTTCAGGAAGGACTTGGATTCAGCAGGTGGGATTAAGGGATTGAAGGATATGGGAGACAAGCAGCAACAGGCTACTGAGTTGGATGATCAGCCATGATCATAGTGAATGCTGAAGCAGATTTAAAGGCGTGCGTGACCTACACTTGCTCCAATTTTCTACGTTTCTATATGCCCTGGTCACTAGCATCATAAACAATCCAAACGTCTGCTAGAGAGAAATAAATAGTTAGAAGATGGTTAAAAGGAGTAGTAGGAGCCATTAAAGAACAAAATTGAAAACTATCGCAGAGTCAAAGACTGTGGCTGAGTTGTTAAACCATCAATTTTCAACTGTTTTCACTACTCAAGTCATGGTTGAGAGATTGAATGGGCGCAAAGATTAAAATGAAAACTTGTAGAAAGGTTAGAATCCCTACAGTGTAGAAGCAGGCCATTCGGCCCATCAAGTGCACATTGACCCTCCAAAGTCATCCCACTCAGATCCATTCCCCCTACCCTATACCTCCCGGTAACCCTGCATTTCCCATGGCTAAGCCATCTAGCCTGCACATCCCTGAGCAATTTAACGTGGTCGAATAAACCCTAACCTGCACATCTTTGAACTGTGGATGGATTGCGCTGAGGAAACCCATGCGCAGACACAGTGGGAGAATGCACAAACTCCACACAGATGGTTGCCTGAGAGTGGAATCGAACCAGGCATTGAGAGGCAGCGGTGCTAACCACTGAGGCACCGTGCCACTCCTGAAGGTCACCAAGAACCAGTGAGATGCATCTGAGGTGTCCGAAGGGTTCAAATTGCAGAGAAAGCGTCTGCAATGTTCAAATCCTCCTTGGAGCATCAGTCGTGCCTCAGGACTGGAGAAGTGCACATGTACACCCACGATCAAAACAACAAATAATGTAAGGAAAAATGCAGCAACGAGGCCAGTCGGCTTAACTTCATGATTGGAAAACTGGGAGAAAGGATATTCCAGGACATAATTCACTCAGACAAAATGTGGAATCTGAAACTTCCTCCCTAACAGCAGTGTGGACCATCACTGCAGCTCAGCATCACCTCCCCCAGGGCAGTGAGGGACAGGGAGCAGTGTGGACCATCACTGCAGCTCAGCATCACCTCCTCCAGGGCAGTGAGGGACAGGGAGCAGTGTGGACCATCCCTGCAGCTCAGCATCACCTCCTCCAGGGTAGGGAGGGACAGGGAGCAGTGTGGACCATCACTGCAGCGCAGCATCACCTCCTCCAGGGCAGTGAGGGACAGGGAGCAGTGTGGACCATCACTGCAGCTCAGCATCACCTCCCCCAGGGTAGGGAGGGACAGGGAGCAGTGTGGACCATCACTGCAGCTCAGCATCACCTCCCCCAGGATAGGGAGGGACAGGGAGCAGTGTGGACCATCACTGCAGCTCAGCATCATCTCCTCCAGGGTAGGGAGGGACAGGAATCAGTGTGGACCATCACTACAGCTCAGCATCACCTCCTCCAGGGTAGGGAGGGACAGGGAGCAGTGTGGACCATCACTGCAGCGCAGCATCACCTCCCCCAGGGCAGTGAGGGACAGGGAGCAGTGTGGACCATCACTGCAGCTCAGCATCACCTCCCCCAGGGTAGTGAGGGACAGGGAGCAGTGTGGACCATCACTGCAGCTCAGCATCACCTCCCCCAGGGCAGTGAGGGACAGGGAGCAGTGCGGACCATCACTGCAGCGCAGCATCACCTCCCCCAGGGTAGTGAGGGACAGGGAGCAGTGTGGACCATCACTGCAGCTCAGCATCATCTCCTCCAGGGCAGTGAGGGACAGGGAGCAGTGTGGACCATCACTGCAGCTCAGCATCACCTCCTCCAGGGTAGTGAGGGACAGGGAGCAGTGTGGACCATCACTGCAGCTCAGCATCATCTCCCCCAGGGTAGTGAGGGACAGGGAGCAGTGTGGACCATCACTGCAGCTCAGCATCACCTCCCCCAGGGCAGTGAGGGACAGGGAGCAGTGTGGACCATCACTGCAGCGCAGCATCACCTCCCCCAGGGTAGTGAGGGACAGGGAGCAGTGTGGACCATCACTGCAGCTCAGCATCACCTCCTCCAGGGTAGGGAGGGACAGGGAGCAGTGTGGACCATCACTGCAGCTCAGCATCATCTCCTCCAGGGCAGTGAGGGACAGGGAGCAGTGTGGACCATCACTGCAGCTCAGCATCACCTCCTCCAGGGTAGGGAGGGACAGGGAGCAGTGTGGACCATCACTGCAGCTCAGCATCACCTCCTCCAGGGCAGTGAGGGACAGGGAGCAGTGTGGACTATCACTGCAGCACAGCATCACCTCCCCCAGGGTAGTGAGGGACAGGGAGCAGTGTGGACCATCACTGCAGCTCAGCATCACCTCCTCCAGGGTAGGGAGGGACAGGAAGCAGTGTGGACCATCACTGCAGCGCAGCATCACCTCCCCCAGGGTAGGGAGGGACAGGAAGCAGTGTGGACCATCACTGCAGCGCAGCATCACCTCCTCCAGGGTAGGGAGGGACAGGAAGCAGTGTGGACCATCACTGCAGCTCAGCACCACCTCCTCCAGGGCAGTGAGGGACAGGGAGCAGTGTGGACTATCACTGCAGCTCAGCACCACCTCCTCCAGGGCAGAAAGGGATAGGGAGCAGTGTGGACCATCACTGCAGCTCAGCACCACCTCCTCCAGGACACAGTCAGTGACATCCACAATCCTTCAATAATTAGGCAGAAAATCGAGCAAAGCCAGTTGGATCTCAAAGGCAAAATTTGTTTCACCGAACTGGATTGTGTTTCTTCTTTGATGAGGCAACAGACTGCGTTGGTGTATATATGGACTTCCAAATTGCTGCTGGTAAAGGCTGATCTACCAAATGCCACCGTAGGTATTTACCTGATTGTCAGGAAACAAGAGTGCTGGTGAATGGTTGCCTTTTACACCAAAAGGGGGTGGGAACCGACAGAGGGTTGTACCCTGACCAATCCCTTTTATCCTCATTGGATGACAAGGCCAGAATTGACCACATTATCCTGCTCAGATGCAGCAGGTAATTACGAAGGGAAGTGAAATATTGTCCTTCGTTGCTAGAGAGAAGGAGTTTAAAAACAGGGAGGTTATGCTGCAGCTGTACAGGGTGCTGGTAAGGCCACACCTGGGAGTAACTGTGTACAGTTTTGGTCTGTTTTCTTCAGAAAGGACCCACTGGCATTGGAGTGGGGGGGGGGCGGCACAGAGGAGATTCACTCAGGTTGATTCAGAGTTGAAGGGTTTGGCTTATGAGGAGAGATTGAGTCGGCTGGGACTCACTGGAATTTAGATGAATGAGGGGGCATCTTATAAAATGATGAAGGGCCTGGATAAGTATCGAAGCAGGGAGGTTGTTCCCACTGGAGGGTGAAACTAGAACGGTGGGGGGGTACCCTCAAAATAATAGGGCGGGGGGGGGAACAGATTTAGGGCTGAGCTGAGGAGGAACCTCTTCGCCCAGAAGGTTGGGAATCTGTGGGAATCCCCGCCCAGTTGAGGCTACCTCATTGAATGGTTTGAAGGCAAACATAGATTTTTGAACAATAAAGTAACCTTGGTGAGTGCAGGTGGAGCTGGGTCCGTAAAAAGCAACCATTCACCAGCACTCTTGTTTCCTGACAATCAGCCATGATCTTATTGAATGGTGGTGCAGGCTCGATGGGCCAAATGGCCTACTCTTGCTGCTGTTCCTTACATTCTTATTGTAGAGGGAGGTTCAGACTCAACCACATTGATGTGGGTCTGAGATCACATATAGGCCAGACTGAGTAACGACAGTAGATTCCTTCCCCCAGGGATATTAGTAAACAAGATACGGTTTTATAATAATCAATGATCATTTTCACAGTCACTTTCACTGAGATTAGCTTTCAATTCCAGGTCTATTAAAAGAATCACAGAATCCTTACAGTGTGGAAACAGGCCATTTGGCCCAACAAGTCCACACCAACCCTCCAAAGAGTAACCCACCCCGGCCCATTCCCCTAGATTTCTCCTGACTAATGCACCTAACCTACACATTCCTGGGCACTATGGGACAATTTAGCATGGCCAATCCACCCTAACCAACACATCCCTGGGCACTACGGGACAATTTAGCATGGCCAATCCACCCTAACCAGAACATCTTTGAACTGTGGGAGGAAACCCACACAGACACATGTGCAAACTCCACACAGATAGTCGCCTGAGGCTGGAATCGAACCCAGCTCCCTGGCACCGTGAGGCAGCTGTGCTAACCACTGAGCCACCGTGCCACCCATGAATTTAAGTTCAACCAGCTGCCATTTGAATCCTTGAGCCCAAAGTCTATTGACATTCCTTCAACACCAGCGTTTCCCATCTTGATGCATGTTCATGTCCTAGACCTGAAGGTGATAGGCATAATCACAGCGTTTGTGGTCGGTAATGAAATTTTAAGTATGCATACTATGAGGATAGCAATAAGACTTCAAGAGGAAATGGTGGAGTGATATAAAGTAAGAGATTTTAAAAATTTGCTCCACGAACATGGCAGTCCCTGGCTAGGTCAGCATTTATAACCAAGCCAATTCTAAAGGGGATTATATATGCACCAAGTGGTTGAAGATATCAGGGCAAGATGAGAAAGCAGCTAATAAAACATTTGGAACCCAGGGCTTCATAAATAAAATCAACTAGAATATTACATCCAGCTCTGGGCACTGCACTTTCAGACTTGTGAAGGTGTTAGACAAGGGTGAAAGGTGACAAGGAAACAGACCCTTTGATGCAGCCAGACCATAATTCCAAACCAAACTAGTCCCACCTGCCTAATCTTGGCCCATATAGAGTCACAGAGATGTACAGCATGGAAACACACCCTTCGGTCCAACCTGTCCATGCTGACACATATCCCAACCCAATCTAGTCCCGCCTGCCAGCATCTGGCTCATATCCCTCCAAACCCTTCCTATTCATATACTCATCCAGATGCCTTTTAAATGTGGTAATTGTACCAGCCTCCACCACTTCCTCTGGCAGCTCATTCCATACACGTACCACCCTCTGTGTGAAAAACGTTCTGCCACAGATCTCTTTTGTAGCTTTTCCCCTCTCACCCTAAACCACATCCTCTAGTTCTGGACTCCCCCATCCCATGGAAAAGATCTTGTCTATTTATCCTATCCATGCCCCTCATGATTGTATAAACCTCTATAAGGTCACCCCTCAGCCTCCGACGGTCCAGGGAAAACAGCCCCAGCCTGTTCAGCCTCTAGGAGAAAGTAAGGACTGCAGATGCTGGAGACCAGAGACAGGAGTGTGGTGCTGGAAAAGCACAGCTGGTCAGGCAGCATTCGAGGAGCAGGAGAATCGACATTTCAGGCATAAGCCCTTTATCCTCTCCCTATAGCTCAAATCCTCCAACCCTGGCAACATCGTTGTAAATCTTTTCTGAACCCTTTCAAGTTTCACAACATCCTTCCGATAGGAAGGAGACCAGAATTGCAATATTCCAACAATGGCCTCACCAACGTCCTGTACAGCCACAACATGACCTCCCAACTCCTGTACTCAATACTCTGACCAATAAAAGAAAGCATACCAAACGCCTTCTTCACTATCTTATCACCTGCGACTCCACTTTCAAGGAGCTATGAACCTGCACTCCAAAGTCTCTTTGTTCAGCAACACTCCCTAGGACCTTATCATTAAGTGTATATGTCCTGCTAAGATTTGCTTTCCCAAAATGCAGCACCTCGCATTTATCTGAATTAAACTCCATCTGCCACTTCTCAGCCCATTGGCCCATCTAGTCAAGACCCTGTTGTAATCTGAGGTAACCCTCTTTGCTGTCCACTAACCTTGCTAATCAGTCTCCCATGGGGAACCTTGTCGAACGTCTTACTGAAGTCCATATAGATCACATCTACCGCTCTGCCCTCATCAATCCTCTTTATTATTTCTTCAAAAAACTCAATCGAATTTGTGAGACATGATTTCCCATGCACAAAGCCATGTTGACTATCCCTAATCAGTCCTTGCCTTTCCAAATACATGTACATCCTGTCCCTCAGGATTCCCTCCAACAACTTGCCCACCACCGATGTCAGGCTCACTGTTCTATAGTTCCCTGGCTTGTCCTTACCGCCCTTCTTAAACAGTGGCACCACGTTTGCCAACCTCCAGTCTTCCGGCACCTCACCTGTGACTATCGATGATACAAATATCTCAACAAGAGGCCCAACAATCACTTCTCTAGCTTCCCACAGAGTTCTAGGGTACACCTGATCAGGTCCTGGGGATTTATCCACCTTGATGCGTTTCAAGACATCCAGCACTTCCTCCTCTGCAATCTGGACATTTTGCAAGATGTCACCATCTATTTCCCTACAGTCTATATCTTCCATATCCTTTTCCACAATAAATACTGATGCAAAATACTCATTTAGTATCCCCCCTCCATTTTCTGCGGCTCCACACAAAGGCCACATTGCTGATCTTTGAGGGGTCCTATTCTCTCTCTAGTTACCCTTTTGTTCTTAATGTATTTGTAAAAAATCCGTTTGGATTTTCCTTAATTCTATTTGCCATGTCCCTTATCTAATTTTTTTTATACTGTATACCCGCATCCATTACTTTCTTTGGACATTCATTCCATAACCACTTGGTGTAAAATAAAATTGCTTTTTATAAAAATCTTTTTCCTCTCATCTTAAAAAATGCCCCCGAGTCTGGTGCCCCCCCCCCCCCAACCCAAGGGAAAAGATACCTATCGTTCACCTTATGTTTACCTCTCATGATTTTATAAATCACTATAAGGTCACCCCTCAACCCCCCCCCCCACGCTACCATGAAAGAAGTCCCCGCCTATCCAGCCTTTCCCTATAACTCAAACCCTCCATTCCCAGCAACATCCTGGTAAATCTCTTCTGAACCCTCTCCAGCTTAATAATATCCTTCCTATTCACAGGTATATGGATAGACTGGAGTTGATAAGACTGTAGAGAAGGGGGTTGATACGAGATTTGATACTAATCGTAAGGAATGTGGACAGAGTGGAGAGCGAGAAGCAATTCCCCAGTGGGTGGAAGAACCAAGAACGAGAGGAGACCGCTTTCAGGTCATCAACAGAAGAAGCAAAGCCGAGACCCAGGAAGGTTTGTTACGCAGTGAGTGGTTAGAATCTGGAGACTTACCGGCTGAGAGTGTGGTCGAGGCCGGTTCAGCCAAAACTTTCAGAAGAAAGTTGGATAATGAACCAAGGGAAGAAGAATGGTCGGCCCCTAGGGAAAAAGCAGGGGGAGCTAGCACAGCCAGTTCAGGCTGAGTGGCCTACTCCTGAACATAAGCAGCCTCTAGATAGGACTAATTTTCAGAAACCTGCCTACTCTCAGCCAGCCTTCAAACACCCGTGGGTGGCACAGTGACTCAGTGGTTAGCACTGTTGCCTCACAGCACCAGGATCCCAGGTTCGATTCCAGCCTTGGGTGACTGTCTGTGTGGAGTTTGCATGTACTCCCTGTGTCTGCTTGGGTTTCCTCCGGGTTGTGCAAGATGTGCAGGTTAGGGTGAATTGGCCATGCTAAATTGTCCCATAGTGTTAGGTGCGTTAGTCAGAGGGAAATGGGTCTGCGTGGGTTACTCTTCGGAGGGTCGGTGTGCACTTGTTGGGCTGAAGGGCCTGTTTCCACACTGTAGGGAATCTAATCACTCAATGGCATAACCTCTCAGGGTAAGGTGAGAGGGAAATCTGATGATCGACCATTTCATGAAAGAAATAGGAGCCATTCAGCATCTCAAGTCTGCTCCACCACTCCAGCTCTGACGCCTTTTCCCATCTCTTCCCCCCCCACCAACTCTCGATTCCCCTCCCCGTCAATCTGAGACCTGTCTTTTTCAGCCTCCCCTGCACTGGGTTGAGGGGAGACAATTCCACAGACTCTCAACTGCTCTTCAGAGAGAAGAAATTCCTCCTCACTCCCACCCTCTGCCAGTGCTAGCACTAAAGAGGTACCACCCCATCTCTCGGGTGGTCTGAGACACTGTCAGGTGGGGTGGGGAGGGGGGCAAATCATCCCACAGCCACTATTTTGCTGGAATCCATTGTCCCCTCTGCCCAGAATCCTGGGTCAATATTTATATTGCATACTATTACCATTTTTAAAGAAAAGCATCTGTTCCTTAACCATGAGCTTGTAAAATCCATGAGCTGACCCATCCTATCTCCCAGGCAACTTCTCAAATAAAAGTCTTCTCTTCATGGATGCTGTCTGACCTGCTGTGATCTCCAGCATTTTTTTTTCCCTTAGTTGTTTTCAGTTCCAGAATAAGTAGCTACCTAAATTATTTGCCAACCTGAGGTAGGGGGAAGGTGTGCACAGAAATCCAATCATGGTCTGTTCTGTCAAACTGACAGAAACGGGGTCAAAAACGAGGAGGAATTTCTCCTCAGAGGATCAGCTGAGAGGTTGAGATCAAAGATACACAACAGTGCAGGACATCCAGTCAGCAAAGGACATTATGGGGAAATAAGTCGTAGCGCCAGATATCTTCGACATTAAAGAATCAAAAATTTGTTTTGCAATGGCACATGACAATGTTTTTACAAGAAAATTTGCATCTTCTTTAATCTTGTGTAAGTTTGAATCTACACATTGAAAAGTTAAAAGTTGATAGCGGTGCAGCTCGGGGTCGTGATCTAGGAATGGGGGGATAAACAAGACCCCTCCTGCAGCCCAACCTTGAGTTTCAAAGTTATAATAAATGAAAAGAGGAGCCCCTCTTTCTCCTTATCACTCACCTCCCATCCTGTTCCTCTTGGTCAGCTTTCTCGCCAGTGTTGTTGTCCTGTGAACTCATGTGTTCCCCCAAAACTTTTCCAGCTTCCTTGGGGAAGGATGTTCAGGAAAAGTTGCAAACTTTTTCTCTTTACCCCCACTCGTCCTTAGATTGCCTTCTCTCTCTCTCTCTCTCTCTGCCTATGTTTTTTTAATCTCTCTCCACCTCTTCCTCTTCCCCTTCCCCTCCCACCCCCGGTGACGAGAGAGCAGTATGTGAAATCAAGCTGTTAGCAACATCCTTTTTTTTCTTTTCATTGACCAACGCGTCTGGCGATAGAGAGGGAGGGAGCCTGACAGACAGACAGCAGCTGTGGCTGGGTCCTAGTGCCGCCCAGGGTTCCACAATAGATTCAGACAGCTCTCAAACTTTCAATTCACTTAATTAGTGTCATACAGCAAGGCCGTCAGTCTCTGCCGACCATAATCCCAAATTAAACTTGTCCTACCTGCCCTGCCCCACCCCACGTCCCTCTAAACCTTTCCTATCCATGTACTTATCCCAATGCCCCTCATGAGTTGTTAACTGTGCTCTCGTCCACCACTCCCTCAGTAAGTTCATTCCACACCTGTGTAAAAAAAAAACTAGCCTCCCTCATGCCCTTTTAAAATTTTTATCCTCACATCTTAAAAATGTGACCCCGAGTCTTGAAATCCTCCCACTCTAGGGAAAAGACAACTTCATTCTGAAATTGAAATTATTGGCCTCAACGATTGTGGTAAGAACACTTTTGTTTCACGAACACCCCTGGAGGGTAGGAGTGTCATACTGGTATTTGTCATGCTGAATATCAGATAGAGTCCTTACAGTGTGAAATCAGGCCATTTGGCCCATTGAGTCCACACCTGAACATTCAGAAAGCATTCCATCCCACCCAATCCCTGTATTTCCCGAGCCTGCACATCCCTGGACACTATATGGACAATCCACCCTAACCTGCACATCTTTGGACTGTGGGAGGAAACCAGAGCTCCCAGAGGAAACCCACACAGACACAGGGGGAGAACGTGCAAACTCCACATGGACAGTCGCCCGAGGCTGGAATCGAACCTCTGTCCCTGGCGCTGTGAGGCAGCCATGCTAACTGCTGAGCCACCCTCGATAAATCATCAGGAAAACCTCCTCCTTGCTTTGCCAATGCCCATGTCAGGAGGAAAATCTGCTGCCTGTTCCTGTTCTAGCCTATAGGTGAATCCAGCCCCCACAACAATGTGGCGTTGACTCTTCCCTGCTCCCCCAGGAAATGGTGACTGAGTGATCTCAAGGCTGGGTGTTTCAAAATTGCAGATAGATGAGAAGGAAAGTGAGGGAGGAGTTACAGCACGACACTATGGTAACACATTGACTGATAAGATGAGCCATTTAGAATTAAGAAGAACCAAGCAGAGCATCTCCTCGTTTGCAGATCTTTACCTTAAATTGGTCCCATTATTTGCAAATTTTGTTGTGACAGAACCCATCTGGCTCACTATTGCCCTTTAGGGAAGGAAATCTGCCATCTCTACCCAGTCTGGTCCTACATGTGACTCCAGACCTAACTGTGCTCTGAAATGGATGGAGCAAGGGATTCGGTTCAGTGTTGACCTTGCCAATGATATATACATTCCATGAAAGAATAAGGGTAAATACATATTTTTTAAGTGAGAACTTACAGAAGTGGCTTTCTCTGTAATGGTAACCCTTCCTTCCTCAAGAACCTTCTATAATTTAACCACATCTCTGACTGATCCACAAGTAACACTATCACCTCCAAGTCTGAGTCACAGAGTCGTACAGCATGGAAACAGACCCTTCGGTCCAACTCGTCCATGCCAACCGGATATCCTAACCTAATCTAGTCCCATTTGTCAGCACTTTGGCCATATCCCTCTAAACGGGGCGAAAGTGAGGACTGCAGATGCTGGAGATCAGAGTCAAGATTAGAGTGGTGCTAGAAAAGCACAGCAGGTCAGGCAGCATCCGAAGAGCAGGAAAATCAACGTTTTGGGCAAAAGCCCTTCATCATATCCCTCTAAACTCTTCCTATTCATATATCCATCCAGATGCCTTTTGAATGTTGTCATTGTACCAGCCTCCACCACTTCCTCTGGCAGCTCATTCCATACACGCACCACCCTCAGAGTGAAAAAGTTGCCCCTCAGGTCCTTTTCAAATCTTGCCCCTCTCACCTTAACCTTATGCCCTCTAGTTTTGGACTCCCCCACCCTAGGAAAAAGACATTGGCAATTCACCCTATCCATGCCCCTCCATAAAGTCTCTGACCCCTCCAGGGAAAATATGCCCAGTCTATTCAGCCTCTCCCAAAAGCTCAAACACTCCTGCCCTGGCAATGTCTCCTTATAAATCTTTCCTTTCAAGTTTTCCAACAACTTTTCTGGAAGATGTTGGTGTTGTGGTAATGTCACTGGATTACCAAGTGAGGTGTCCAGGCTCATGCTCTAGAGACACAGGTTCAAATCCTGTCAGGACACCAGTTGGTGGAATTTAAATTCAACTAATAAAATCTGCAACCTGAAGCTAGCTTTAGTGACGGTGACTAACCAACCATCATTGATTGTCCTAAACACCCGTCCAGTTCACTCATGCCGTTTAGGGAAAGAAGCTGATCTGGCCTACATGTGAGTCTAGCCCCACAGCGATATGGTTGCAATGGCCCAATCAAGAACACAAAACTCAAGGACAATTAGCGAATATGGCCAAAAAGAGATACGTGTTGCCAACCCGTCTCATCTTGCATCTTCAGGACAGATGCAAGAATACCAAATTTCAACGGCTCGGACTGATTTATACTACTGGAGGAAAAGGTCTTTGATTGGTTGACAAATTGACTCTGATTAACCGAATCACAGAATTACTATGTAGAGTAGAATTCCTACAACGTGGAAACAGGCCATTTGGCCCGACAAGTCCACACTGACCTCCTGGAGAGCATCACACCCTCTACCCTCTCCCTGTAACCCTGTATTTCCCATGGCTAATCCACCTGATTTACACATCCCTGAACACTGTATGGGCAATTTAGCAAGGCCAATCCACCTTAACCTGCACATCTTTAGAGTGTGGGAGGAAACCGGAACAACTGAAGGAAACCCACGCAGACACTGGGAGAATGTGCAAATTCCACACAGACAGTCGCCCGAGGCTGGAATCAAACCCAGGTCCCTGGTACTGTGAGGCAGCACTGCTAATGACTGAGTCACCGATACAGAAGGAGGTCAAAGATCAAGCAATAGAGTCCCCCAACCTCAGAGAAGGTGCAAAATTTGAACATAGCATTTTTTTGTTTACAGAGAATGGTATGAATGTAGTTCAGTTCCAGCGGGTGTAAATGAGTCAGGATGTGAGCTGGACGAATTATGTTCAATTTGCGTTGCTTTAGCGCAGTCAGGATTGTGCAATGATTGTTGTCCAATCGCAGAAGCGAACTTAAAAGTTTTGCAAGTGGGGCTGGCCAAGTTCGGCATGCAATTAACTTGGCACAAGCAACGTGTCTGGTTTATTCTACCAATTGTTGGGCTGTACAGACCAACACTACACCACTCCTGAAATTCATAGACGGATGCCCCATAGTTTGGCTTGATGGGAAAAGGAAAAATAATCTTAAAAGGGACCTTTGTGTCAGCAATAATGCGGTCATATAACATTATGGCACAGTTGGAGGCCATTTGGTCAACCCCACCTATACTAGCTCACAAGATCAATTTGTCCCCTGTTCCCAATTGCCATTTTCTTCTCAGGTGTTCATTCAATTCCCTCTTTCCAAAATTCCGATTGAATCTGCTTCCACCGACCCTTCAGGCAGCACATTCATGATCACCTTCTGTGCCAGAAAATAAAATCTCCTTCCTCGAAATCTCTCTCTTGGCCCTCACTACATCAACACCAACTGCGACCACTCTCCTAATAACTGGAGCGTCGGAGATCGAGGGGTGACCCGATAGAGGCTTACAAAATCATGAGGGGCACGGATAGAGTGAATAGCCAAGGTCCTTTCTCTAGGTGTGGGGGAGCTCAAAAACTCAAGGTGAGAGGAGAAAGATTGATAAGGGACCCGAGGGGTGGCTTCATCATGGAGAGGGTGTGGACTGAACTGCCCGACTAAGTGGTGGGTGTGGGTTCAGTTACAACATTTCAGAGAGATCTGGACCGGTACATGAAAGCTTTTTCACACAGATGCTGGTTCATGCGTGGAATGAACTGCCAGAGGAAGTGGTAGACACAGGTACAGTTCTGACACTTACCAGACATTTGGATAGGTGCGTGAATAGGGAAGTTTTGGAGGACTGTGCGCCAAATGCAGAAGTTGCGTTTGGGAGATTTGCTCAGCACGGACTAGTTGGACTGAATGGTCTGTTTCTGTACTGTATGACTCTTGAAATCCCTTCTTCCCCACTGTGTAAGTTTGTAATCAGAGCGTGATTGGCAAGTCCTATATTTACATCCCTTGTTTCTATCTGTGGTTCAGGGTGTGTGGGGTGATGTAACTCAGGAAAAATTCCACGCAGTCTGTTTTTGGTTTCCTTTCGGGCCTACAGTGATCCCTTGGCCCGCCTCCTGTCTCCTGCTCAGCGGCAGCAGTTCTGTGAATGGAACTCTCATCATCACTCCTTATCCACAGCGTCGTCGTCATCATCGCTCGCACCCTGTCACCCCATCCCCAGAGACTGGCCTGGGAAAGCAGAAGGTGTGTGCAATTGGGGGAATAAAACAGGAAGAAAAAAAACAAGAAATACGTGCCATAAAAGCAGTGTGATGAAGGTTCACCAAACTAATTCCTGGGATTAGCCAGACCCAAGGGTGGATTCAATGGATCAGGGCTACATTTGTGTTCATAGAATCCCTACAATGCGGAACCAGGTCATTTGGCCCAACAAGTCCCTCCAAAGAGTAACCCACCCAGATCCATCCCCGTACCCCATTACTCTACATGTACCCCTGACTAATGCACGTAACCTACAGATCCCTGGACACTACGGGTTAATTTAACACAGACAATCCATCCTAACCTGCACATCCCAGGGCACTATGGGACAATTTAGCATGGCCAATCCACCCTAACCTGCAGATCCCTGGGCACTATGGGACAATTTAGCAGGGTCAACCCACCCTGACTTGCACATCCCTGGGCACTACGGGACAATGTAGCATGGCCAATCCACCCAAACCTGCACATCCCTGGATACTATGGGACAATTTAGCATGGCCAATCCACACAAACTGCACATCCCTAGGCACTATGGGACAATTTAGCATGGCCAATCCACCCTAACCTGCACATCCCTGGACACTATGGAACAATTTAGCATGGCCAATCCACCCTAACCTGCACATCCCTGGACACTATGGAACAATTTAGCATGGCCAATCCACCCTAACCTGCACATCCCTGGACACTATGGAACAATTTAGCATGGCCAATCCACCCGAACCTGCACATCCCTGGGCACTATGGGACAATTTAACATGGCCAATCCACCCGGGACAATTTAGCGTGGCCAATCCACCCTAACCTGCACATCCCTGGGCACTACGGGACAATTTACCACGGCCAATCCACCCTAACCTGCACATCTTTGGATTGTGGGAGGAAACCGGAGGAAACCCATGCAGACACAGGGAGAACATGCAAACTCCACACAGACAGTCGCTCCAAGGTTGGAATCATATCCAGGTCCCTGTTGGCTGTGAGGCAGCGGCGCTAACCAGCTGAGCCACTGGTTCTCCCTAACCCCCACATTCTGTGGGGTTTAGAAGCTTGAGACCTGATCTCACTCAAACATGCACAATTCTTAAAGGATAGATACAGGTAGGACCTTTCCCTTGCCCAGTGGGAGGTGAGGCAAGCAGGTGGGGTCTAGAACCAGAGGGCAGTCTTATGTCTGATAGTTAGAGTGCCCCTTAAAGCGACATGTTCAAGTTATCACTGAACGGTATGTGACTTCTCTCAATTCCCATCATGCCACTTGCAGCATGACACGCTGGAGAAAACACACTACAGTTTGTAACTGAATTGTTTTTTACTAGCCCAGGTGCAGCTTTTTGTAAGGTATGTGAGTACTGGGAATTGTAAAACACCAATGTGATTTGATTTATTATTGTCACACGCACCGGGATATGGTGAAAAGTATTGTTTTGCCTGCTAACCAGACAAATCTTACAGAAGTAAGTTAGGGTGATAGAACAGGATGCAGTGTTACAGCGACAGAGAAGGTGCAGAGAACTCCAGTATATGAGAGGTCTTTTCATGAGCCTGGTAGTAGCGGGGAAGAAGCTGTTCTTGAATCTGTTGGTAGGTTCTAGATGTAGGTTTGCTCGCTGAGCTGGAAGGTTCATTTTCATCAAGAACCTCAACCTGAGCTACAAATCTTCTCAAAACCCGCTGTTGGTGTTTTCAAAGTTCTGTATAAGACTCTGGTGCGGCCGCATCTGGAGTATTGTGTTCAGTTTTGGTCGCCATACTATAGGAAGGATGTGGAGGCACTTCATGGAATGCCCTGCCAGTAGCAGTGGTGGACTCTCCCTCATTATGGGTATTTAAGCGGGCATTGGATAGGCATATGGAGGATAGTGGGCTAGTGTAGGTTAGGTGGGCTTGGATCGGCGCAACATCGAGGGCCGAAGGGCCTGTACTGCGCTGTATTCTTCTATGTTCTATGTTCTATGTATCTTCTTCCCAACTGGAGGAGAGTATAATGGGATGGGATGGGTCTTTAATCACATATATTGCTTTTTTCATGCAGTGGGAAGTATAGATGGAGTCAATGGATGGAAGGCAGAATCTTTCAGTGCTATGTTACCCACATTGAGTTCATGTAGGAGTTAACATAAGTATCATCAATCGAGTACAGATACCTTGCTGAAGGTCATAAGCCCATCATTGTATCCACACCGGCAAGTGAGGGCAGATCAGATTAGATCAGACACAGTCTCAGAATAAGTCTCTGGCTCCCAGCATCTGCTGTCCTTACTGTCTCCACAGTCTCAGAATAAGAGGCTAGGCCAATTTAGTACTGTTTGAGGAGGAATTTTCTTCACTCAGAGAACGGTTGGAACACTCCAATGAGCTGTGGAAACTCTGTCATCGAGTACGATTGCAACTGAGTCTGCACACAGGTTCCGTTCTGCTCGCAAGTCAGAACACAATGCAAGACAAGATGAAATTACAGAAAATGTTCAAATGTTGGATAGAACATTGAACAGTACAGCACAGGAACGGACCCTTCAGCCCATGATGCTGCATCGACCATGACGCCAAATGTGCTACTTAGACATTATAAAGCTCTGGTTAGGGCCCATTTAGAATACTGTGTCCGAGTTTGGGCCCCACACCTCAGGAAGGACATACTGGCACTGGAGCGTGTCCAGTGGAGATTCACATAGATGATCCCTGGAATGGTAGGCCTAACATACGATGAACGGCTGAGGATCCTGGGATAGTATTCATTAGAGTTTAGAAGATTGAGGGGAGATCTAAGAGAAACTTACAAGGTAATGCATGGCTTAGAAAGGGTAGACGCTGGGAAATTGTTTCCATCAGACGGGGAGACTAGGACCCGTGGGCACAGCCTTAGAATTAGAGGGTCAGTTTAGAACGGAAATGAGGAGATATTTCTTCAGGCAGAGAGCGGTGGGCCTGTGGAATTCATTGCCACGGAGCGCAGTGGAGGCCAAGACGTTAAATGTCTTCAAGGCAGAGGTTGATAAATTCTCGGTCTCACAAGAAATTAAGGGATACGGGTAAGTGGAGTTGAAATGTCCATCAGCCATAATTGAGTGGTGGAGTGGACTTGATGGGCTGAATGACCTTACTTCCACCCCTATGTCTTATGGTCTTATAAATTAAATGCATCCCTTCTGCTGCCCTTGGCCCATATCCCTCCATTCCTTGCATACTTACGTGCTTATCTATAGGCCCCTATCATATCTGCTACCACCACCATCCCTGGCAGTGCATGCTTATCACTCTCTGTGTAAAAAGACATGCCCATTCACATCTCCTTTGAACTTCCCCCTCTCACCTGATATTCCCCCTGGTATTAGACTTCTCAACTCTGAGAAAAGATTCTGACCGTCAACCCTAACTACGCCTCTCATCATTTTAAAGACTTCTGTCAGGTCTCCCCTCAGCCTCCGCCACTCCATAGAAGACAAACCAAGTTTTTCTAGCCTCCTCTTACAGCTCATACCCTCTAATTCAGGCAGCATCCTGGTAAACCTCTTCCATACCCTCTCCAAAGTCTGCACATTATTCCTGTCATGTGGTGCCCGGGATATTTAAAGTAACGCCTTTGTGTGAGATTACATTCATAAGTACAAGCATTCATAAGTCAGACGTTTCTAACTTGGGGACCTCCTGTGGTAAAAAACATTGAGGGATATGGGGAGAATGCAGATCCTACAGTCGTACAGAGGTACATCATGGAAACAGACCCTTCAGTCCAATTTCCTTGTGCCGACCAGATATCCCAACCCAATCTAGTCCCACCTGCCAACACCCAGCCCATATCCCTCCAAACCCTTCCTATTCATATACCCATCCAGATGCCTTTTAAATGTTGCAATTGTACCAGTCTCCACCATTTCCTCTGGCAGCTCATTCCATACATGCACTACCCTCTGGAATAGCATGGAGATAGCAAATCAGTTCTACTCTAGAATGGCTGAGTAGGCTCGAGGGACTGAAAGGCCTCATCCTGATCCTCCTTAACATATAAATGTCAGGTTCAGCCTTACAAACCCATGGGATGGCACGATGGCTCAGTGGTTAGCATCGTTGCATCACGGCTCCAGGGATCCAGGTTCAGTTCCAGCCTCGGGTGATTCTCTGTGTGGAGTTTGCACATTGTCCCCCCCGTGTCTGCGTGGGTTTCCTCCCACAGTCCAAAGATGTGCAGGTTAGATGAATTGGCCACGTTAAATTGTCCAAAGTGTTCAGGGATGTGTAAGTTTGGTGCATTAGTCAGCTTGTAAATATAAGGTAGGGGAATGGCTCTGGGTCTGGGTCTGGGTGGGTTACTCTCCGGAGGGTCGGCATGGACCTGTTGGGCTGAAGGGCCTGTTTCCACACTGTAGGAATTCTATGATTCTCTGAAACCTGCTCTGCCATTCTGTAGGATCAGGATTTTAGTCTCAACTCTACACTCCTGCATCCTCTCAATAATCTCTCAACCCCTTGGATAATAAAAAAAGCTACCTCTGCCTTAAAAAAATTGAAGGTTCTTTAACCCACTGCCTTTTGAGGAGGGGAATTCGAAAGACTGTTATAAATTCTAAAGACTTTATAGGTGAGCGCTTCAAGTATAGGAGTTGGGAGGTCATGTTGCAGCTGTACTGGACATTGGTTGAGCCACTTTTGGAATATTGTGTTCAGTTCTGGTCTCCCTGGTATAGGAAGGATGTTGTGAAACTAGAAAGGGTGCAGAAAAGATTTACAAGGGTGTTGGAGGGTTTGAGCTACACAGAGAGGCTGAATAGGCCGGGGTTGTTTTTCTTGGAACATTTGAGGCTGAGGCGTTACTTTATACAGGTTTATAAAATCATGAGGGGCGTGGATAAGATGAATAGACAAGGTCTTTTCCCTGGGAGAAAGTGAGGACTGCAGATGCTGGAGACCAGAGTTGAAAAATGTGGTGCTGGAAAAACACAGCAGGCCTTTTCCCTGGGGTGGGGGAGTCCAGAACTAGAGGGCATAGGTTTAAGATGAGAGGGGAATGATTTGGAAGGGGCTCAAAGGACAACTTTTTCACACAAAGGGTGGTGCGTGTATGGAATGAGCTGCCAGAGGAAGTGGTGGAGGCTGGTACAATGACAATATTTAAAAGGCATCTGGATGGGTACATGAATAGGAAAGGTTTAGAGGGATATGGGCCAAATGCTGGCAAATGGGACTAGATTAATTTAGGATATCTGGTCAGTATGGATGAGTTGGACCAAATGGTCTGTTTCCATGCTGTACAGCTGTATGACTCTAAATGTTCTTTCCAGTATTCCTCATATTCCCAACCATTGATCAACAGACCCAGGTTAAGACATGGTTAAGAGAATGGGCATTGGCACTTTGCCATTCACCCGCAGTCAGCTCCCTGGAACAGCAGCACACGGTGCCCACAGCTGTAGAGGCATTCAACAACGGTTTGATACAGTCTTCTTAAATTCCCTGGCGTCTTGGTTGCGGGCAATTAACTCCAACCAAAACATCATCAGAAGACAGACAACCCAATTATTGTGACGTTATCATTTATGGGAAGAGGGCTTTGTGCAAATTGGCTGCCTCACTTCCCGCACTGCGACTGTGGTTACTAGGTGCAGAGCCGCAGAAGGAACCTCCCAGGGGGGAGATCAGAAATGTCTCAGGGATCTCCCACCTGACTCCCTGGGGACCAGGCAGAAAAGGCAAAGGAGAGTGATAGGACAGATTGAGGGCACTGTCAATAAAGTGTATGAGTTTTATGGAAAGAAGAGTCTAAAAGCAAGACAGTTACAATAAATGGGTATAAAACCTTAAGGTTTAACTGGGTCCAGTTTATAGAATCCCTACGGCAGGCCATTCAGCCCATCAAGTCCACACCAACTCTCCAAAGAACATTACGGCTGCTAACTCTCAGCCACTCTATCCCAATCACCCCTACTTCTAACCCACTTCTCCTGCACGCTCCCGACAATTTAGTTTGGCCAATCCACCCTACACATCTTGGACTGTGGGTGGGAAACCAGAACGCTAGGACAGAACCCGTGCAGACAACAGGGGAGAACACATGCAAACCCTGCGCGGCCAGTTGCCCAAGGCTGGAATTGAACCCGGGTACCTGTTGCTCTGGGGCAGCAGTGCTAATCACCGAGCCACTGTGTACACAAATCGTCATGAACAGGGTGAAGACTTGAGAGAAGATTGAAGAAGCTGTGGCTGTTCTTGAAGAGATTTGATTGATGATTCCATAACTGATTAAAAATATGTCTTGGCCATGAATGTACTTAAATACACAGCGATAAAGAATTCCACAGATTCGGTACCCTCCAAGAGAAATGCTCACACCAAATGTAATTATTAATGGGCGTGAATCACTGCATTTCTTAAGAGAATGTTCACTTTTATTTTTATAATTTTTTTCCTCAGAATTTCTACTCAAAAATCTGTGCCTAGGTACCTTTGTTTTTACCTGAGATGATGCAGTAATTGGCAACTTGTAAACTTTTCACTGTATTCCTGTGAGTACGTGTGACAATAAAGCTAATTCAATACAATTAAAACTCTGAAACTTAGTGAAAATGCAGCAACTGGTTAAGATCCAGAGTGCAGAGTGTGTGGGGCTGAGGATTCATTATCTGAAGGAGGACATAAAATTGCAGGGGTACGGGGGTCGCAGAGAACAGGGGAGTGACATGAGGTGAATTGCTCTGACAGAGAGCCAGCACAGACAGGATGGACTGAATGGCCTGCTTCAGTGCTGTAACTATTCCTAAAGCCATGTAGCTGAATAAGTGAGGGCCGTTTTCCCTGGAGCGGCGGAGGCTGAGGGGTGACCTTACAGAGGTTTATAAAATCATGAGGGGCATGGATAGGGTAAATAGACAAGGTCTTCCCTGGGGTGGGTGAGTCCAGAACTAGAGGGGCATAGGTTTAGGTTGAGAGGGGAAATATATAAAGAGACCTAAGGGGACAACCGTTTCACAAAGAGGGTGGTGCGTGTATGGAATGAGCTGCCAGAGGAAGTGGTGGAGTCTGTTACAATGACAACATTTAAAAGGCATCTGGATGGGGACATGAATAGGAAGGGTTTGGAGGGATATGGGCTAATTGCTGGCAAATGGGACTCAATTAATTTAGGATATCTGGTTGGCATAGACGAGTTGGACTGAAGGGTCTGTTTCCGTGCTGTACATCTCTGTGACTCTATAAATGGGAATGGTTGAGAGGGATATGGGCCAAGTGCTGGCAAATGTGACTAGATTAGGTTCGGATATCTGGTCGGCATGGATGAGTTGGACCAAAAGATCTGTTTCCACGCTGTGACTCTGTGAACCTGTGACTCTATGACTCTGACTCTATGACTCGATGAGTCTGTGACAGTCTCACAGCAAAATGGCAGCAGTGACGTCTCCTCAAAACAAAAGTGAAATGCATTGCTTGCTGCCTAGTGTTTCAGTCACCACCTTCAGGGTTGTGTAGACACCACTGTGAATTTAATTCTTTCTGTTCATTTTCTTGTTCTTGAGCAAGGTTTTGAAGGGCTAGCAGTCATAGTGGAATGGAACAAATGGAGGTTGTGTTCGATTCCACCCTCGGGCGACAGTCTGTGTGGAGTTTGCATATTCTCCCCGCGTGTCTGCGTGGGTTTCCTCCGGGTGCTCCAGTTTCCTCCCACCGTCCGAAGATGAACAGGTTGGAATGGATTGGCTATGCTGAATGGCCCGTAGCATCCAGGGATTGAATTAGAATCCCTAATTTTTTAAAAATTGAAATCCCTAAAATGTGGAAACAGGTCTTTCGGCCCAACAAGTCCATACTGACCCTCCGAAGAGTATCCCACCCAGACCCACACCCCTATATTTACCCCTGACTCGTTCACCTAACCTATACATCCCTGAACTCTATGGGCAATTCACCACGGCCAATTCATCTAACTGGCACATCTTTGGATTGTGGGAGGAAACCGGAGCATCCAGAGGAAACCCAGGCAGACACGGGGAGAATGTGCAAACTCCACACAGATTCCGAAGCAGGAATCGAATCTGAGCCCCTGGTGCTATGAGGGCAGCAGTGCTAACCACTGAGCCATACTGGTTAGGGTGGGTTGGCCATGCTAAGTTACCCATAGTGCCCTGGTATGTGTAGATTAGGGTGGATTGGCCATGGGAAATTCTCCCATAGTGTCCAGGGATGTGCAGGTTAGGGTGGATTGGCCATGCTAAATTGTCCCATAGTGCCCAGGGATGTGCAGGTTAGGGTGTATTGGCCATGCCAAATTGCCCCATAGTGTCCAGGGAAGTGCAGGTTAGGGTGGATTGGCCATGGGAACTGCAGGGTTATGGGGATAGAGTCTGGGTGGGATGCTGTTCGCATGGTTGATGTGGACTCAATGGGCTGAATGGTCTGAATTCCACACAGTAGGGATTCTATAATTCACTGAATGTGTTTGAGAAACAACTGGGTAGATGTTGAAAGCACCAAGCGATATGGGGAGAGCCTGGAGGGACAACGTTGAGGTAAAAATCAGCCACTGAACGGCTTATTGGATTGACTGTTCTGCCCCTGTTATTTGTTTCTAACATCGAATGCTGATTTGGGCTGGAAAGGGGAGAGGGGTAAGGTGGGGGTGGGGGAATCTCTGCCCCTGGCATCACTCACTGCCCATCTCGTGACAGAGTGAGGAAGGAGGAAAAATTAAGCTCCGCGCTAAGTGCCAGAAGATTCTTGGCCCTGTTTTTCCGCTGCACACAAGCAACAGCTTCCTGAGTTTGATTCCTCGGGGCTGGCGTGCACTCTTCCCGTTTGGCAATCTCCCACCAGTCTATAAGCCAAGCTCAAACTCCGAGGGGAGGTACCCCTTGGTTCTGGCTGGCTTGGATCATGGAGCAGGCTGCCCTCTGCTGGGCTGGTTGGGTCTAAACAATTCTTGTTGGAGACAGATGCCCAGGGGCTCGATGTACAGCACGCAAACAGACCCTTCGGTCCAACTCGTCCATGCCGTCCAGATATCCCAACCTAATCTAGTCCCATTTGCCAGCACTTGGCCCATATCCTTCTAAACCCTTCCTATTCATGTACCCATTGTATAATCGTGTTGAGGCTGTACAGGCAGTTGGTGAGGCCTCTTCTAGAATATCATGTCCAGCTCTGGTCGCTCTGTTACAGGAAGGAGATTATTAAACCGGAGAGCGTTTTGCAGAGGACGTCGGTACGAGTGGAGGCTTTGGATTATGGGGAGAGGCTGGGATTTTTTTTCATTGGAGCATAGGAAGTTGAGAGGTGACTTAAAGAGGTTTATAAAATCACCAGGGGCATAGATAAGGTGAAGAGCAAAGGTCTTTTCCCTAGGGTGGGGGATTTCAAGATCAGGGGGCATATTTTTAAGGCGAGAGGAGAAAGGTTTAAAAAAGGACATGAGGGACAATCTTTGTTTTTACATAGAGAGTGGTTCGGTGATGGGAAATGCCCATCAGCCATGATAGAATGGCAGAGTGGGCTCGATGGGCCGAATGGCCTTACTTCCACTCTTATGTCTTATGGTTCGTGTGTGGAATGAATGTCCAGAGGAAATGGTTCGGTGGGGGGTACAGTTACAACGTTTAAAAGACATAAGTACATGAATAACAACTGTCTGGAGGGATATGGGCCAATCGCAGGCAGGTGGGACGAGTTTAGTTTGGTCGACACAGACTGAGGGGTCTGGTTCCATGCCGAATTACTGTATGCTTCAGTCAACCCCAAGTTTTGGAGGTGAGCCAATCATAGCAGCACAGTGGATTTACACACTGTCTGTTTTCAGTGATGTGAAATATTATCACCGGGACAGGAGGGGGAAATCCTCCTTTCTCTTTAGTGGAGGGGCCAGGGGATCTTTACATCTCTAACTCTCAGCTGGCGCGGTGGCTCATTGGTTAGCACTGCTGCCTCACAGCATCAGGGAACTGGGTTCGATTCCAGCCTCGGGGTGACCGTCTGCAGGGAGATTGCACATTCTCCCCGTGTCTGCGTGGGTTTCCTAAAGATGTGCAGGTTAGGTTGGATTGGCTGTGATAAAACTGCTCGTGGTGTGCAGGCCAGATGGGTTGACCAGGAGAAATGCAGGGTCGTTGGAGTGCGATGCTCCTTGGAGACTTGGCAAGGGCTTGAATGGCCTGTTCCCTCACTGTGGGCATTCTGCATGAAAAAGGGCAAGCAAGGCTTGGATTTGATACTCCATCTGACAGTGCAGTACTCCCTCACATCAGGCACTGGCAGGGTCAGATCCCTGTAGCTAGGCCTTAAACAATGGTCGCTGCTCTGAAATCCCTCCCGAGTCACCCTCATCGAAGCTAACTGCAAGTCCATAAAACTGTTAGACAGGAAGTTCAGTGAGCACAAAGGTGTACCTTGCCTTTGTCCCACACCTGCATTTATTGCCCAGTTTACACCCTAGTTCCAGTCTCTCTCTCGTCGTTCTTCTGTGCCAGGGATGACACAAGCAAGCGAGCCAAGTCGTTACAACAAGAGGAAAGACTTTGATCTCGAATAGCACCTTTAGCTTGGCAGATGGCCCGATAAGCTTCACAGGAGTCCGTCAACAAAAACATATCGACACAGAACCACCTGAAAAAGATCTGAGTGACTCGAAGCTTGGTTTGTAAGGAGCAACTTAGAGAGGGAGAGAAACTGGGAAGGATTTTAATGAATTCAGGTCCTAGGCAGCTTAAGGTGTGCAAAAGCTCTAACTCGCCCTCCTCGAATTCCAGTTTCTCACAGCTGATTTTAACCAGTCCAGCAACACTGGTCGAATTAGATCAGATTCCCTACAGTGTGGAAACAGGCCCTTCGGCCCAACCAGTCCACATCGACCCTCCAAAGAGTTACCCACCCAGACCCATTTCCCTCTGACGAATGCGCCTAACGCTACGGGCAATTTAGCACGGCCAATTCACCCTGACCTGCACATCTTTGGACTGCGGGAGGAAACCAGAGCACTCGGAGGAAACCCACGCAGGCATTGGGAGAATGTGCAAACTCCACACAGAGGCTGGAATTGAACTTGGGAACCTAGTTAAAGGCCAGCCACGTTGATAAAGGACTAGTGTCACACATAGACATGTTTGATTCCCTAATTCATAGTTCTTTGAAAGTAGAGTCACAGGTAGACAGGATAGTGAAGAAAGCATTTAGTATGCTTGCCTTTGTTGGTCAGAGTATTGAGTATAGGGGTTGGGATGTTATGCTGCGGCTGTACAGGACATTGGTTTGGACACTTATGAAATGGTGCCTACAGTTCTGGTCTCCCTGCTGTAGGAAGGATATTGTATAACTTGAAGGGGCTCAGAAAAGGTTTACAAGGATGTTGCCAGAGTTGGGCTTGAGGGAGAGGCTGGTGCTGTTTTCCCTGGAGTATCCGAGGCCGATAGGTGACCTTGTAAAGGTTTATAAAATCATGAGGGACATGGACAGCGTAAATAGACAAGGCCCTTTTTATTCCTGGAGATCAGAGGCGAGAGTGTGTTGCTGGGAAAGCACAACAGGGTCAGGCAGCAGCCGAGGAGCAGGAAAATCGACGTTTCCGGCCTTCATTCCTGATGAAGAGCTCTGGCCCGGAACGTTGATCGTCCTGCTCCTTGGATGTTGCCTGATCTGCTGTGCTTTTCCAGCAACACACTCTCAAGGTCTCTTTTCTCCCCAGAGTAGGGGAGAGGGGGAAGATTTAAAAGGGGCCTAAGGGGCCTCTGGATTATTCTTCCAGTGACATTGTCAGTATTTCACCGTCTCCCCATCAACAAAATTACTCCCAATCAACACAGGGTTCGATCCCAGCCTCGGGGGCGGGGTTTGCACATTCTCCCCGTGTCTGCGTGGGTTTCCTCCGGGTGCTCCGGTTTCCTCCCACAGTCCAAAGATGTGCAGGTCAGGTGAATTGGCCGTGCTAAATTGCCCAAAGTGTTCAGGGATGTGTAGGTTAGGTGCATTAGTCAGTTGTAAATATAGAGTAGGGGAATGGGTCTGGGACTGGGTGGGTTATTCTCCGGAGAGTCGGTGTGGATTTATTGGGCTAAAGGGCCTGTTTCCACGCTGTAAAAGCCTATGAATCTATGAAGCACAGGAAATATCATTTCGCTGGAGGCGGTTCAGAGAAGGTGCACTGGATTAATTCCAGGCTTGTTTGTCTTGAGGACACAGCAAGCAATTTAGGTGCACACTGGCTCAGGTTTTGAAGAATGAAGGTCGCTCAGTGGTTAGCACTGTTGCCTCCACAGCGTCAGAGACCCAGGTTCGATTCCAGCCCTGGGCAACTGTCCCGGGTGGAGTTTGCATGTTCTCCCTGTGTCCGTGCGGACTTCCTTGGTCCAAAGATGCCCAAGTTAGGGTAGATTGTCTATGCTTAGTTACTCCCATAGTATCAACAATAGGTGGGTTAGCCATGGGAAATGTGGGGTTATAGGGATGCTATTCGGAGGGTTGGTGTGGACTTAATGGGCCAAATGGCCTCCTTCCACACAGGAAAGGGTTCCATGATCTCAAATGGGGTATACAAGATGCTAAAGGAGATTGACACACTAGATATAACGTGATGGCTCCTCCTCGTGAGGTAATCTAGAACGAGAGGCCACAGGTTTGGGCTCAGGGCTGGCGGATTCAAAACAAGGAGGAATTACACAGACTGGAGCTGTTTTCCCTGGAGCGTCGGAGGCTGAGGGGTGACCTTATAGAGGTTTACAAAATTATGAGGGGCATGGATAGGGTAAATAGGCAAAGTCTTTTCCCAGGGGGGTTGGAGGCCAGAACTAGAGAGCATAGGTTTAGGGTGAGAGGGGAAAAATATAAAAGGGACCTTAGGGGCAACTTTTTCACGCAGAGGATGGTACATGTATGGAACGAGCTGCCAGAGGAAGTGGTGGAGGCTGGTATAATTGCAACATTTAAAAAGCATTTGGATGGGTATATGAATGGGAAGGGTTTGGCGGGCAACGGGCCGGGTGCTGGCAGGTGGGACTAGATTGGGTTGTGATATCTGGTCGGCCTGGACGGGTTGGACCGAAGGGTCTGTTTTCATGCTGTACATCTCTATGACTTGTCTCAAAGTGTTGTGGAATTTACTAAACCAGAGTGCAGGTGACACCAAATCAATCAAAGGCGATTGAATCAGTAACAGGTTGAAGGTTATAGGGAACAGGCAGCAAAGTGTTGAGAGGAGATCAGCCATAATCGTAATAAAACGACAGAATAGGCTCAGAGGGCTGAATGGCATCTTGCAGCTCCTAGTTCTAATGTCGTTCTTACAAAGCACAAGGTCGCGAGATCTGACCGAGTCGAAGAACAAAGCTGTAAAGAGATGATAGCTGACAGGATGTTTTGTACAATTAATTGGTTTTAATTATTGTAAAAAATCAGAACAATTTTAATCCTAATGCCTTCATTTTTTGCCACATCTGTTCCCAAGGCCTACACCAGATCCCAAAGGCTCCATTAGACTTCCCTCTTCCTGATGTACCAACCCCCAAACCCCCTTCTGCACTTCCCCATCCCCAACGCCTCAAAGACAGACATGGTGAGGATTGAAATCAGAGCAGGGCACCATAATTCAGTTCCACCGCGTGTGCGACCTGAAAGACAGGCCGCCAGACCCTGCTGAAAAAAATCACTCTCCTTCTGAGATTTATGTCCTCTACTGTAATTGTGGCAAGATTAAAACACCATAAAACCACAAGGAGAGATAAACATCACCTACAATGCAACCAATCATGCCCAGATTGTGTCAACATGTCCACTTCAGTCATCTTGTAGAATTCCTTGTAAATGAACACCAGATCCTCTCTCAACAAACCTGTAGTCGTTGATAATTAACAATAATCCAATCTGTTGACACTGTCCTCAGTTAAACATTAATATTTGATTAGTTTCTCCTCTTTAGCTTAGCTTGCATGTCACCACTAACCAGTTTTGACAGGGACTCGAGTTTGCACTGCATTTTTTTTTTGCAAACTCTGCTTTAAAACTAATGTACTTTTGGAGTGTAAAGATAAAAGTCACCATAGTCCTACCAGACCATTAGAGAGACTTCTTTCTCATTTGAGAGACGACTGGTGGTTTAATCAGAGGGTCAGCGCTCCCGTAGGCAAAAAGTGAAGAGGTTGAGATGGAGAATCCTTCCTGGTAATCTCAGGGAGAACTGAACCCACACCATTGGCATCACAAACCCGTGCCCAGCCAACCCACATACTTTCTGGTACATCGTCACTGTTGTAATGTGGCAGCCCATTTAAACACAGCAAGAACCCTCAGCACGACGGTGGGCAGATTTGGTTTCTCTACCAAGTGGTTGGGGTACACATTTTGGGACCCAGGATTACACTGCTGCGTGGAAGATCCGCATACGCCAATCCGCATACAACTTACTGACTTCTGCTGTTGAAATCTGAGGTCTGTGCAGCAGAGGGAACGTTGCCTGGGACATCAGAGAGGAACTTTTCTTCTGCTCTTCAAAATATCGGGTGTGGGAGAGAAGGGGCAGCGTCCCCAGGTGGTCTCACCTAAGATGTTGCAGACACTCCACGTCAGTTTCAATACTGTGCTCATCTCTGGTTGTGGATACTGGACCCATAGCCTCGTGGCTTGGGGTGACAGACAGAGGGTGTGTTACTGACTGAGCCCTGGCCAAATTAATAATCAGGGTCAGTTATTAAAATCGCTGGCTCTCACAAACACACATGAACATAGGTTAGACGTAGACTTGCACGCTAGTTGCTTGTGTTTCTATTTGGCCTGGGATCAGGAAACATTTGAAACCACCTTAATATATCTGACAATATAACAGAATCTGAAACAAGTAAATGTTGAAATAGCCAGGACCAATAGTGCAATGTCTGGGGCCCCTGAAACAGTGAATCCCGCAAACATTGATCTATACTTTGTTAGACATGCAATGCACACTTCATTTAGTGGCTGGTTATCCTGCAATAGCTGATTTCTCCCTCAGAAAGCCAACCATCACACCCCAGCTACCAGCTCCAGAGTCTGTGGGTGATGTATACATTTTGATATCACGCATAAAGTTCTGGTTTCTTGAATAATGACATATTGGTTTTGCTGTCTCCCTGAAGGAACTAAATTAACTTGCAAGTATTTCTGTAGCCATGGTGATTTTGTTTTGAGAGAGCTAGTTTTCGAAACTAGATTAACCTAACTTCTTAGTAAGGGGTTAGTCTAGTCCCAGATGAGAAATGTTTGCGTTAAAATGTCACAGACGCTGAGTATGCTTGAAATCATGGTGAATGAAAGCTCTCGGAAGATGTTAACAAATTTTCCAGAGTTAAGTTTAAGTCTGTCGAGGTATTTTAAAACAATTCTTTTTTCTTTCTCTGAAGCAAGTCATTTGGAATACTGTGTTCATATATGGTCTCTCTTTTAGCAAAGATGTTGTTAAACTTGAAAGGGTTCAGAAAAGATTTACAAGGATATTGAAAAGTTTGAGCTATAAGGAGAGGCTGAATAGACTGGGGTTTTGCAGTATCAGATGCTGAGGGGTGACCTTATTGAGGTTTACAAAATTGTGAGGGGCATGGAAAGAGTGAATAGCCAAGGTCTTTTTCCCCAGGGTAAGGGAGCCCTAAACTAGAGGACATGGGTATGAAGTGAGAGGGCAAAAATTTAAAAGGGACCTAAAGGGACAACTTTTTCACACAGAGGGTGATGCGTGTATGGAATGAGCTGCCAGAGGAAGTGGTGGAGGCTGGTACAATGACAACATTTAAAAGACATGTGGATGGGTATATGAATAGGAAGGGTTTAGAGGGATATGGGCCAAATGGGACTAGATTTGGTTAGGATATCTGGATGAGTTGGACGGAAGGGACTGTTTCTGTGCTGTACATTTCTATGACTCTACCATACACGGGGTAATTTTTAGTACTTTGCACAGAATGTTTTGGAATCGGTAAAGGAGTGTTTTGGGATTAAGCTTTTATCGTGTATTTAAACACTTTTAAAAGTTTGGTGTTATACATGGATCAATTGGTGTTCTGTTTTATCTGCACTTATTTTGACTAGTAAACTTTTGCTTTATCGTTAAACCAAAAATCAGCAACATTTTGTGTTTCTGTCACAGTGAGAGACTGCCATATTCAAACCAAAACTAGATTAGTCAAGCCAGATTTGAGTCTGGGATCTGACTTACCCAGTAATAACATTAACTAGGCTCATAACAATCACCATTGAAATTAGTCAGTCAGTCAGTAACGAATTGAATCAGGGACTCGGGAGGAACCAGAAAATAGCAGATGAGACCGAGTGATTCAAGGTGTGGACAGATATGCTTTAGAGAGGGTGGAGAGAAGGTTTACTGGGACGTTGCTTGGTTTGGAGGGCTTTTAATTATGAGGGTGGGTTAAATAAACGGTTTTCACTGGAAAGACAGAGGTTGAGGGGTGACCCGACAGAGGCCAACAAAATGATAAGAGGGGCATAGATAGGATTGGTAGTTTCTCCCCCACCCCCCAAGGTGGAAAGGTCAGCTACAAGAGAGCACAGGTTCAAGGTGAGGGGGGAGTTCAGGGGACAAGTATGGGGAAAATATTTTCTCTCTCACACACACACACACACACACACACACACACAGTGATGGGAGCCTGAAATGCGCTACTAGTGGAGGTGGCGGAAGTGCATATGTCAGCAACGTTTAACGTGAACATGAGACGAGCAGAGGGATAGATTTCATGGATGGCCAATAAGGAGCAGGTCTAAATAAGGACAAGGACTGGCGCAGGCTCGACGGGCCTGGTCTTGTCCTGTATTGGATTGAGAACTTGAAGGAGCAGGTCAGCACGTGAGAGAGAAGGGAATTAAAGGGAGTTTGGTGAGGCCTCTAGTCCAAATCAGTTCTGGTCGCCCAGTTATCTCAGGAAGGTGGACAGGGTTCAGAAGAGATTTACCAGGATGTTGTCAGGAATGGAAGGGTTTCAGCTATGGGGAAGAGGCTGGATGGGCTGGGACATTTTTCACCAGAGTGTAGGAGGTTGAGAGGTGACCTGATGGACGTTTATAAGGGGTATAGAGAGTTAATGGTTGATGTCTTTTCCCTGGGTTGGGGGATTTCCAGACTCTGGGATGGATATTGTTTAGGATGAGAGGAGAGAGATCTAGAAAAGACACAAGACAATGTTTTATTTTACACAGAGGATGATCGGCATGGACTGTACGGGCCAAAGGGTCTGTTTCCGTGCTGACGGGTGGGGATCAATAATCGGAGAGAGGTTTGGCAGGAGGTCTTATTGTGCAGCAGACAAACCGCTACGAAGCAGAACGGCCTGTATCGAGTACCAGGGAGTGCCATATAATTCTGCAACACACAAGTACCATGGTATGGAGAAAGAGAAAGGCAAGGGATTGGAGGGCAGGATGGAGTTAAGGGTTGAGGGAAGGAATTGAAGGAAGTGGGGGGGGGATGGATGGGGGAAGAGAGAGAAGAGAAGGGGGTGGGGAAAACAGGACAACTGCCTGGGTCCTCCATTCTCCTCCACTCCATTCCCTTCTGACGTTGTGTGTGAAGGGGAGGTGGAGAATACACTGAAGATGTTCGACTGAGGAATTCAGAGATCACCGTAGAAGAGGTGCGTCAGATGCGGGGAGATCAAACAGACATTCTCTGGCCCGGGATGGTGTACCCGAACGCAGATACAAACTCCCTAACCCTGAAAATACCAATGGTTCTATTTTACAATCATTTCCCCACCACCCCCACCCGCCCAGACGCATTTTGCGCTCAAACACCGCACCAGAAATTTCAATCAAACATGTTTCCACCGACGCACGTACGCCCAGTCAATCTTTTTTCCATTTTTGGCTTCGGAAACACGAAGGAGAACCTGTCGACGTCTCCGGGAGGTGGAAGGCTGCTGTCTGAGGCGTCTCAACCCGGCCACAGAGCGTTCATTCGCGGACCCCACCTCCCGCTCATTTGGACCGGTCTGATCTCACTGCGTCTCACCATCAGGGGAGGGGTTTAGGGAAAGCCGTTCCACTGGGCCCTTCCCGGATGGAACGTACAGTTGGTTCTGATATAACCGCCCCGGTGCGACCCCGCGTTATAAGAAAATCGCATCATCGCACCACCATTTACGCCAACCGCGATCCAGCCGGCGTAAGGGAAGGAACGTTTCGCTTCTAGACAGTCGAAATTTTTCAGTCGCCAACTCACGTTGAAGAAACGGGCGTTATAGCAAAACCGACGAATCTCTAATGGCCCTCTGTGCTCAGGTGGAGGGACCCACCCCCCCCCCCCCCCACTACCCCAAGCCAGGTGCAGAGCCGATGAATGCTGGCCATTGCCCCCTGCAACTTCATTTGCCCCGGACCCACGCTCCCTCCCCTCGTCTCTCCTTAACCACTGCTGCCTTACCGCACCAGGGACCATTGGGACCAGACCACAAGCCTCCGAAGATCATCCGTCCCTGGCACCGTGAGGCAGTAGCGCCAACCACTGAGCCATCGTCTCGCCCAAATCAGCTCATTTTTAGAAACTTGGGGAAAGAAAATAGGGATAGGAAGCCATTTGGCCCCTCCAAGCCTAGGTAGAGTTAGAACACTAGAATCCCTGCAGTGCAAAGAGAGGTCATTCAGCCCATCCCAACCCAGCCCCTGTACCCTACTGCACGTCTTTGGACTGTGGGGAGGAAACCGGATGCCCCGCTGAAAGGAGGAAGAGACTGAAGGGGCTGAATGGCCTCCTCCTGTGGATGTTGGTGTCAGGATGCCAAGCAACAGGACAGCAGAGGAAGACGCCATTAGCCCCATTGTGCCTTTGAACCTTCAACATCCGCACGCCCCCCCCCCCGCCCACCCCAATTATTATACCCTGCCACAACATCACGCCATGGTCACATTTTCTCCAGAAGATTGACACGCAGTAGCAGTAGGTGGGAAAAGCGAGGATAGGTGGGAAAGAAGGAAGTGGGGGGGGGGGGAATACCAGGTGTTAAGTCAAGGAAAGTGTCTCCTTGCCTAGAAGGGAGGCAAAAGTTCATCGAGGGCAGGAGCCTGGGCAAGACTCCAGCTAGTTTCAAACCTGCCTCTTTCCCCACTGTCGAGTCAACTCCTCTCCCATTGACAACCTCGACTGTGAAAACCAGAATCTCCATCCCACCTCTGCAGTTCCGGGCCTAGCTGTCGCTGGAATCCACCGCAGGGGCCTCGGCGGCCATTTTGTCGAACCGCTCCAAGATGGCCTCCTGCGAGAGTTTGGGCAGCCCCCCGTCCAGAGGGCAGCCCTCCACCAGGCTGTTCATAGGAGTGGGGGGTAGGCAGACCTCTTCATCATGGACAGCCTCCTCCCCATCCTCCTCCTGGCACCCCCTTGGGGCCCGCAAGCCGGTTAGCCACCCTCGGCAGATGACCGCGGAGTCTGACCGGCCGGCCTCCCGAGCCTTCAGAAAGTCCCCGACGACCGGCAGCACCTTCTTGCGAGAGGCCTGCCCATTTCCCTGGTGGTAGGCCGCGATTTCCGAATCTGGGCTGTCCATTGGCGTCAACTGTAGCGAAGGGGTCTCTGACTCCTCCAATGCCCGACTCACCTACAATCACAGAATGAGGGAGACTCAGAGGGGAACAATCCATCCCGTAGTTACAGACCAAACCAGAGACCCCCTTCCCCCTACCAAAGTAGCATAAGGAGATAGCCTAAGTTTAAATAAATATAAAAGTGCAAGCGTTAAGTTGCTGCGGTTCGAATAGGGTTTATAGGCTCCGGCCTGAAACGTCAATCTTTCCTGCTCCTCGGATGCTGCCTGACCTGCTGTACTTTTCCAGCAACACACACACACACACACACACACCTTTAATCAAATAGGCTTTATCCAAAAATCAGGGAGGCGATGACTGAGTGGTATTATCCCTGGACTGTTAATCCAGAGACCCAGGTAACGCCCTGGGTTCAAATCCTGCCACAGCAATTAGTGCAATTTGAACTCAGTAACATCTGGAAGAAAGGGTCTAAATGATGACAGTGAGGTCCATTGTCGATTCCCGAACGTCCTTTAGGGAAGAAAGCTGCCATCCTTACCTGGTCTGGCCTACATGCGACTCCAGACTATAGTTAACTCTCAAGTGCCCTCTGGGCAATGAGAGAGTGACAATAAATACTGGCCCAGCCAGCAACACCCTCATCCCGTGAATGAATTTTACAAAAACACAACGCCGTGAAAGAAGGGGAAGGACTGGCATAGTTTTACTTTATTTTTTATTGTACAAGTTCACACCAACCACGTTCCCAAACTCATTTAACATAGGAGCAAATTACTGCAGATGCTGGAATCTACACTGAAAACAAAAAACGCTGGAAATTACAGCAGGTCCTGTACAAACAGGATTTGAACCCAGGGCGTTACCTGGGTCTCTGGATTAACAGTCCAGGGATAATACCACTCGGTCATTGTCTCCCTGATTTTTGGATAAAGTCTATTTGATTACAGCATCAGTGGAGAGTTCTCCCACAGTCCTTCTTGGGGTTTTGATGGTCCTGTCTCTGAACCCCCCCCCCCCCCCCCACACCCTGGCAGTGCCTACGGAGCAGGGTTATGCACGTCCCGAACAGGGCTCCCTTCCCTGCTGAAACAGCTCTCGTACGGGGTACGGATAAAGGCCAGGAGTCTGTCTTCCGCTCGTCAGGACAATAGCAAGAATTCCAAATCTCGCCCGCTCACGACAAGAATGCCAGATTTCACCCGCTCACAACAAGGTGCGAGGTGCGCTGACTCAGTCGCTCCCCGGAGAGTGGACGACCAATCCCTGACATCTTAACTCCTGCTGGAGTCAATTGTCATATCCATGCTGAAACTTGGCATTCTTGCATTGGTCCTGATGAGTGAAAGAGGAACAGGTAATGGTAACACAGGCCTGCCCCTCTCACCCCTAAAAAGGATTGAGGGGGAGGGGGTGACCTTAGAGAGGTTTATAAAATCCTAAGGGGCATAGATCGGGTGAATAGCTAAGGTCTTTTTCCTCCCAGGGTAGGGGAGTCCAAAGCTATAGGGCTTAGGTTTAAGGTGAGAGGGGAAAGATTTACAAGGGACAACTTTTTCACACAGAAGGTGGTACATGTATAGAACGAGCTGCCAGAGGAGGTGGTGGGGGCTGGTACAATGACAGCATTTAAAAGGCATCCGGATGGGGACATGAATAGGAAGGGTTTGGAGGGATATGGGCCAAGTGCTGACAAATGGGCGTGGATGAATTGAGGATCTATGGTTGGCGCAGATGGGTTGGATTCAACATCAGCTCTGGATGAGGCTGGGACTTTTCTCACTGGCGTGTAGGAGGTGGAGGGGTGACCTTATAGAGATTTATAAAATCATGAGGGGCATGGATGAGGTGAATGGCAGACGTCCTTTCCCTAGGGTGGGGAATTCCAAGATTAGGGGGATCGTTTTTAAGGTGAGAGGGGAGAGAGATTTAAGACAGACACGAGGGGCAATTTTTTTTAAAAAACACAGAGTGGTCCGTGTGTGGAACGAACGTCCAGCGAAAGTGGTGGATGTTGGGACAGTTACAACATTTAAAAGACATTTGGATAATATGTGAACGGGAAAGGTTTGGAGGGATATTTAGTTTAGTTTGGGGATTATGGTCAGCACGGACTGGTTGGGCCGAAGAGTCTATTTCTGTGCTGCAGGACTCTATGATTGGTCAGGTCGCTGCTCTGAGGAAGGAACTGGTGAATAGCTGTCACCCAGTTTGTTAAATTGAACAACTTGGGAACCAACACTCCCTGTGCTTTTGACAGCCTTTCTGTAAATTCCTCTGGCATCCACCCATTGAAAGGTGTGAGGCCCCAATCAATCTCTACCCAAGAACCTTGCAAAACCCTTTCATTTTCAAACACACAGCTCCGTAACTTACTGGAGTTACATCCACTTGGAGAATGACCAAGAATCAATTCTCGTGACGCAAATTGAACGTGACTCCTCCCAGTAACTGAGACTACCGTTTGTTGTAAAATACCCGTCTGGTTCGCTAACGTCCTCCAGGGAAGGAAATCCGCCATCCTTCCCCAGTCTGGCCTACACACGATTCCAGACCCACAACAGCGTGGACAGCGCTTAACCTCCCTCCAAGACTCTTACCCCCAGGGCCCGACCCAGACCAAATCCGTCACTTAGCCCCTCAGAACCTACCGATTCTCTCAAGTCACAGTGCGGGCTGTAGACTGCCAATTGGCGGAAAGGTTGGCTCCCTTGGATGAAGGAGATCGTCATGACAACCAGAACACCGTAGCCCCCGCCCCGACAAAATTTCTCGAGCCCCTCCTTCAGGCCGGGTCGGGCCAGTAAATCCTGCAAAGGGGAGCAAGGGTCAGAGGTCAATGCCATTTGTTAAAAACGACACGTCGAAACGATGCCACTTCACAGGAACGTTGGCGGGACAGGCCGGAGGCCTGTGAGCTCAGTGGGGCAAATCAATAGGGACAGGCTGAATAGGCTGGGGCTGTTTTCCCTGGAGCATCAGAGGCTGAGGAGTGGACGTTATAGAAGTTTAAAAAACCCTGAGGGGCAAAGGTAGGGTAAATAGACAAGACCTTTTCCCTGAGGTGGGGGTGCCCAGAACTAGAGGGGCGTAGGTTTAGGGTGAGTGAGTGAAGATTTAAAAGGGACCTGAGGGGCAACGTTTTCACACAGAGAGTGCTGTGTGTATGGAATTAGCTGCTGGAGGAAGTGTGGAGGCTGGTACAATGACAACATTTAAAAGGCATCTGGATGGGTACACGAGTAGGAAGGGTTGGGAGGGATATGGGCCAAGTGCTGGCAAAGGGGACTAGATTAGTTTGGTCGGCATGGACAAGTTGGACTGAAGGGACTGTTTCCGGGCTGTACATCTCTACGACTCGAACTGTGCTGTGCATCACGACTGGACCCCCTTACGCCAACTCTCGCTCTCCAGGAGGTGGCTTCTCAGGCAATACTCACGTTCAAGGCCCATTTCTGGAAGATGGCAACAGGGAGGGGCCTAGGGACAGAGAAGAGGCCATTCTGCTCCTCTAGCCTGTTCCGGCTTCCAACTGAATCGTGGCTGACCTGAAAACCAACACTGTGTGTCCCTCCTCAATATTCCTCTTTCCCGACTGAAATCTGGAGTTTTGAAATTTTCCAATGGGC
>NC_057759.1:8078644-8079144 GCF_004010195.1 Chiloscyllium plagiosum | reverse complement strand
TTCTAATATAGCTTGGTACAAATGTTTGCTATCTTTAAGGGAACATTATTTGCTTCAGATGATGCAGCTTAGTTGAGCGTTTTAAGTTTTTCACAAGAAACTCAGACATGCAATGAACTTGACTGATTGTCATAAGACTTAAGCGCTCATGGCACATTGGCAATGTCCACACCAAATCAGGAGACTAGTTTCAAGTTCAGTCTACTCCAGAGATGTGTCATTACACAGCAGGTTGATTAAAAATACCCAAGGAACATTTATAAAACCCATTCTCTGCATGTAAAGTCTGATTTCACGTTTCTTTTTCTCTATGTCCCTTTTTGACATTGTAAGAAGTTTGTTAAGGCTTTTGGAGAAAGGAGCTGTGCAATAGTCTGGTGTACTACAGACTGAACAAAATAAAGCAACAAGAGTGAAACTTCAAACTAACAAACCAATTTATTTTCTGACCAGATGGTGAGCCAAAAGCTGGATGTAACTGGTATAAGAAGAAAAAGTTC
>NC_057759.1:8013928-8078144 GCF_004010195.1 Chiloscyllium plagiosum | reverse complement strand
GGCAGGATTTGAATCCAGGTCCCCAGAACATTACCTGGATCTCTGAATTAACAGTCCAGAGATAATACTATTAGGCTGTCACCTTCTCTCATGATCCAAATATAAGGAGTAGGCCAATGAAGACTGAGATGAGGAAGAATTTCTTCAGTCAGAAGATGGTGGGTTTTCGGACTTCTTTATCTAAAAGGGCTGAGCTAGTTCAATCAAAAGTGAGGAAGTTCAAGATAGAGATGATATACTTTAAACATAAATGACATTAAGGCAGACGGAGACAGTGCAGGAAAGTGGAATTGAGGAAAATGCTCAGCAATGAGGAAACTGCTCAACACTCTAAACGGTCTACTCATGTGCCCACGAACAAGATTTCTTTCACCATTCATCAAAGCAGAAAGTAATAGTTGATGGGAGGTTTTCGAGCCAAGGGAATGCTTGAAGGGAAGTGGAAATCCTGAAGGGCCAGTGTTGGAACTCGTGCTTTTTTTGATATAAATTAATGATGTATATTAATATATTATTTGGTGCACATGACATAATACTTATGGGTATTCAAATGGCAGATGAAGTTGAACATGGAGAAGTGTGAAATGACTTATCTCAGTAGGAAGGACATGTAGAGGTAATGTCAAATACAAGCAATAATTCTAAAGGGATTGCAGCAGTAGAGGGACCAGTGCACATGCACAGAAGTCATTGAAGATGGAATGATAGGTTAACAGTACTATTAATAGAGTGCTAGAACAAGGATATGTTGCTAGAGTGCTAGAACAAGGAGTGCTAGAACAATATGTTGCACTTGAGAGGTCTTAGCTAGAGTACTGTATACAGGTCTGGGCATCATACTTTAGGATGTATGTGAAAGCACTGAGAGCACAGAAAATATTCATGAGAAAAGTCCCTTGTCTCAGGAATGATGATTGTGAAAATAGAATTGTGACTCTGTTTCCTTTCAGGAAAGAAGGCAGAGAAGAGATTTGGTTAGGGCATTTGGAAAGGAGATGGTATGGCCACCATCTCCTTTCCAGGAGGAATATCTGAAAAATAAGCCTCTAGAAAAGAAAGTAATTGAGGTTTGGGCAGTGTGGTAGCATGAAGATCAACCTGAACACCTCTTAAATACCTTTGAGCTACAAGATACAAACTATCCATTGGTGAAGAGCATTCCTTCTTTTAGCCCCACGCATTATTTACTGACTGGTAACGTCTTACATGAACTATTTTTGGTTATCTCAACACAGTTGAGACATTGACCTCCTGGACATGAATACCAAACAATGTTTCCCAAATTTTGAAAAGCTTTAAAGCTTCCTTCTCCCCTCCCACCTACAGTCTAATTCCTCATGCATGGGCCTTGAACAAACACAAAGCAACTAATTCTTTCTAAAAACTAGGGTCTAGCATTTGCTGGAGTCTGTGTAAAACAGGAAGTTTGTACTGTTTTCAAAACTTTAAAGGAAAGAAAGTTTTCCATGTCTTGTCATGAAGTAAGGTAGACGCAAACCACAGAAGTTTGTGAAAACCTAAAGAACTGCGGATTCTGTAAACAAAAACAGAAGTTCTTGGAAAAGCTCAGCAGGTCTAGCAGCATCTGTGAAGAGAAATCAAAGTTAACGTTTCAGGTCCTGTGACCCTTCGAGAAGTTTATAAACCGGCAGCTGATGTAAAGAAACAAAACCAAAACTAAGCTCAAGTCATTTCAGTACCTGTTCGGTTTGTTGGTCGAGTGGGCTGGGATTCAGGTGAAGTGAGACTCTGTCGTCTACCCACCTCTTCAGAAGGTGAGGTTGGTAGAGAAGAAACAGGTGGGGTCTGTGCTCGTCGACTAGGCAGCAGTGTGGTAGTTGGATAACTGGAGAACATTTGACTGAAGGGAACAATATTAGTGATAAAAAAATCTTTTCACATTAAAGGTCACAGGAACAACATGAACATGATCATAAATGACACCATCTTCAACTGCTCGAATTCTTCTTTCTCGATTCTTAGGGTATCACATATTGCTGCAAACATTCAGTACTTGTGTACAATAATGCTCAGAACCAATCACAAATTTCTTAACCAAATGAGAAACTAAATTTAATTTTCTTTACATACACCCATATTTAGCTTAAAAGCATTAAGGTTTAAGCTAAAACAATGAAACAATTCTGAATAAATTTCAATCAATCACTTAAAATCAGATTGAGCATGACAACACATACCGTAAAAGGCTGAGTGGCATTACACTGGGTGACTCTGAGGCAGGCACAGTTTCTGTGTCAGTGACGGGCGTAGTAGCAGTGGTGGTGTCCTCAAGAGAGCTGCTCATGAATGAAGTGGTGCTGGAGGCAGAAGGACTTGTAGTAACAGGTGTTTGTGCATGCATTGCAGCATCTATTTCTTCATGCTGCTGAGGGGCATCTGTCAGGAATTTGTAAGGGTAGTAATAAATCGATAGATCACAATTAGTGTGCTTCCACATAAAATATAATATGCAATTTAATCATATTCCATTACATACAGGGATTTAACTATACAAATGTATGAAACTTGAGTATAACTTATGAAGATAGCTTGGTTGTTCAACATAGAGATAATTTAATTGTTTAATCACACCATATACACACTGTAGTCCCATATCCCTATGCATATTTGGTTAACAATTATTTATAATTTTCAAGCTAAAATTGATAATACATCTATCAACTTTCATTTGAGAGACCTCCAAACTTCAAATGTCCTTTACCACGGAAAGTTTTGGCTTTAGTTCTTAAATCATGCCCCCCTTCTAGACTTCTAACTAGCAAACAAAGCGTTTCTCTCCATTTGTCCTATGTGGCCCTGTCACAACTGCATTTTGAGTACTTTCCAAACTAAAAGAAAAGTTTGCAAGTCAAGAGAACTTTGGAAGACTAATTGAAATCATCGTCTAAATATAAAGTACTTGCTTTTAAATCCTTAGTTGAAAACCAGTCGGCCTGAAGATCTGCCACTCCTTCGGGTCATTAATTTCTTCAATACTGCAGTAATACCTATATCAAAACTGGTGATTCCCAGTCCCTGACTTAACAACAGTTTTCTTGGGTCATCTAACATGACAACATTTTCTTCTACTGTGAATACTGATGCTAAGTAATTATTCAGATGCCCACATATCCTATTTCCACATTGACTATTATTATTCTTTAAGGGACTATGTTGCTCTTGACTTGTAATTTTTCCTGAAACATTCATAAAGTGTTTAGGAACACACAACCTAGGCGCAGAATTAGACCATTTAGCAGGTTCATGATTGATAGGATTTTGGCCTGAACACCACCGTTCCTGTATGTGCATCATAAACATCTACATCTCTTGATCAAAAATCTAATTCAACCATGAATATGTTCATCGACTGACACCTCACTATCTAATGGGAAGAATATTCCACAGATGAACAATCTTCTGAGAGAATAGAAAAGTCATCTGTCTTAAAAAGACTGACCTCTGAAACTGAGCTCCTAGTTCTAGTCTCCCTATAAGAAGAAACATCTTCCTTGTAATAAAATTAAATTAAAGCAGATGCTGGGTCTGAAATAAAACCAACGTGCTGGAGAAATTCAACCTATCTGCAGCATCTAAGGAAAAAAACCAAATTAATTTTGAGTGCCATTACCATTCTTTGGAACACTTTTCCTGCATTTGCCTTAGGACCTAATAGGCTTCAGTAAGACAGTCTTATTCTTTGCGAAAGGAAGGGGCAGACATTAGATTATTGCTAATTGGAGATGTTTTTTGTGGCATGAATTTTGCTTGCCTCTTTTCAACCCAAACCTGGAGATTGTCCAGGTCTTGCTGCATTTGGAGAACCTTGTTGATATTTTATACATTTCAATCAGATCCCCTCTCATCTCCTAAATTCCAGTGAATGCAGAACCAGTCCAACTAATAGCTCTTCATAGAATGCTGCCATCATGCCAAGTACAAGGAGAACCAGACTTACAAACAATCAACTAATGAACTATATGGATTCCAGTAAGGCCTTTGATAAGGTTGCCCATGACAGGCTATTGCACAAGATATGGAGGCATGGGATTGAGGGTGATTTAGCAGTTTGGATCAGAAGTTAGCTAGCTAAAAGAAAACAGAGGGTGGTGGTTGATGGGAAATGTTCATCCTGGAGTTCAGTTATTAGTGGTGTACTGCAAGGATCTGTTTTGGGGCCACTGCTGTTTGTCATTTTTATAAATGACCTGGATGAGGGTGTAGAAGGATGGGTTAGTAAATTTGCGAATGACACTTAGGTTGGTGGAGGTGTGGTTAGTGCTGAAGGATGTTGCAGGTTACAGAGGGACACAGATAAGCTGCAGAGCTGGGCTGAGAAGGGGCAAATGGCGTTTAATGCAGAAAAGTGTCAGGTGATTTACTTTGGAAAGTGCAACAGGAATAAAGAGTACTGGGCTAAATGTAAGATTCTTGGTAGCGTAGATGAGCAGAGAGATCTCGGTGTCCATGTACGTAAGATCCTTGAAAGTTGCCACCCAGGTTGACAGGGTTGTTAAGGAGGTATTTCAGAGCCACAAGGTCATGCTGCAGCTGTTCAAAACTCTGGTGCAGCCACACTTGCAGTATTGTGTACAGTTCTGGTCACTGCATTATTGGAAGGATGTGAAAGCTTTGGCGGGGGTTCAGATGAGATTTACTAGGATGTTGCCTAGTATGGAGGAAAGGTCTTAAGAGGAAAGGCTAAAGGATTGAGGCTGTTTTTGTCAGAGAGAAGGTTGAGAGGTGACTTAATTGAGACAAATAAGATAATCAGAGGATGAGACAGGGTAGACAGTGAGAGCCTTTTTCCTTGGATGGTGATGGCAAGCACAAAAAACATAGCTTTGAATTGAGGGGTGATAGACATAGGACAGGTGTCAGAGGTAGTTTTGTTTACTTGGAGAGTAGTAGGGGCGTGGAACATACTGCCTGCAACAGTAGATCTCCAACTTTAAGGTCATTTAAATGGTAATTGGATAAACATATGGATGAAAATGGAATGGTGTAGGTTAGATGGGCTTCAGATTGGTTCCACAGGTTGGCTCAACATCGAGGGCCAAAGGGCTGTACTGTGCTGTTATGTTCTAAGAATGCTTGTAACTATGAATGCAATTCCTTACAGGGCTATAATTTACTTGGACTTCCAAATGGCTACTGTATGTTGTCCTGCATTGTGTTCCCACTTGCGTACAAATTGACCTGTGAACAAATGTGATGATGAAACCCCCTTTTGACTGTCAGTACATCCTTTCTTCGGTGCAAACCTGCATACAATACTTCAGATGTGGTCTCAACAAAACCCTGCATGGCTGCAGTAAGACATCCTTACGTCAGAACTCAAATCCTCTTGCAATGAAGGCCAGCATACCTTTTGGCTTCCTAATTGCTTGCTGCACCTCTCTGTTCCAACTCTTCCATCAGGCAGAAAATACAGAAGCTGGAACACATGTTGCAACAGATTCGAAAACAGCTTCTTCTCTGATGTTATTAGACTTCTCAACAAACCTCTCTGACTTCAAATAATGCTGATCTTACTAATGCTGATCTTGCTTAGGGCACCTCCTGTGTAGCTTTAACCTTGCATGCCTCACTCTGTCTAAGTACATTATGATCTGTATGCCCTTGTTTGCTATGATCTGCCTATACTGCTTTCAAAACAAAGCTTTTCACTGTACTTAGGTACAAGACTACAATAAAACCAATCAAAACCTGCCTGTCTACTTTCTGTGACTAGTGTATAAGGGCACCTAGATCCCTTTATACCTCTATACTTCCTGATATATCACCACTTACACAATATTCTGCCTGTTTTTTCACACTTAAGTGTGTAACCTCACATTTAGTCATATTGTACTATATCTGCCATGTTTTTGTGTACTCACTCAACTTGTCTAAATAACCTTGAAGGCTCCTAACACCCTCCTCATAACTCTCATTCCCAACCAAATTTGTGTCGAAGCAAACTTGGAAATGTTGCATTTGGTTACCTCATCCAGGTAATTTATAAATAGCTGGAGACCAAGTATGGTATTGTAAGTGTCACTGCTTGGCACTCAGAAAAAGACTCATTGATTCCAACTCCTTGTTTCCTGTATGACAATCAATTTTGTGTGCCAATTACCCCATGTGCTTTAACTTTACCGAATAAAATCTTGCATGAGGGATCTTATCAAATATGCTCCTTTTCAATTCCTCCTGCCTCACACATCTCTTTTTAACCTTGTACTTCCTCCTGCCTCACACATCTCTTTTTAACCTTGTACTTTCCTCATACTTTCCAATCATTCCATGCCATTCACAATCTTACACACTACAGATTCTTTTGCATTCCAGTGCAAACAAACCCAGTCTATCCAACCTTTCTTCATAGCTAAAATCCCCCACACGAGGCAACATCCTGGTAAACTTTTTCTGTACCCTCTCCAAAACATCCACATCCTTCTGATAGTCTGGAGTTCCTTCAGTAATTTCTATTTTTGTCACAGGTAAACAGGAATTTACATGGGTGATAATCCGCTCTGTACACAATAGTCAAAAGTAGTCAGTATGAGCATGAATCAAGTTTCCCCAATTTAGAGTCAGCTTAGCTCAATTCTACCATTGACTAACAATGGAGAGGTATTGCCAATAATTATTCTTTTACTGGAAAGTAAACCCAGTTTTTTGCAATAAATACAGGCCTTTGCATTTTCTTCAACATCTTCAACCCATACTACTAGAGGTCATTAAATACTGAGAAAAAAAAGTAACAAGGGTCCTGAGGAAATTCCTGTGGGGAAAGTCTCCTTTCCTCTCTCCACCACAAAAAAGGAGAAAACACATCATAACTATAGACTGTTCCTGAGTTACAAACAAGTTCCATTCCTGAGTGTGGTCCTTAGTCAATTTGCAGGCAAGTTGGAAGACAGTGAAGTACAATATAGAATATCTGTATGAGTAAACATTAGCATGTTGGATGCTTAAAATTAATAACAGTATCAAATCTCTTTTGTCAGTCTGGACATTCCTAAGTCAGGGACCCCATCAGTAGCATTTTGTTTATCAGTAGCCTGAGAACATATTGTTCTCCTGTTCTTAGTTTGAACATTTCTTTTTGTGCAGGGGTACACGATGAGGCAAAAGGTTACCAATTGTAAAAGAAGGAAACCAAAGAAGTGCCCTGCAGAAATCTTAAATAGAGCAATGCAATTGAAATGAACAAATTATTGTATTGTTATACTTCGTTGTGATTCCATACATGTTTGCAAATTTAACTGTGCTGTATATTAGATTTTAATTAGTCAGCATGGCAGCTATAGATATGGCTTACACATATTGATCTTAGTGACTTATTCAAACAAAGTATTTCCTAAACCTATGAGGCAACCGATGCTTAGCAGCCTAACCATTATAATGTTGATATTCATAAATAGTCATACCTTGTTTAACTTTGCCACCAAATTGATCGTCCAGCAGCGAATTCACAATCAGTTTATAAATCATGGCCTGTGCACGCTCAAGATCAGTCAGTCCCAATGCTCTCTTAATTGGTGAACGCATGACAGCCCGTTTCACCATGTGGCGCATCAGAAACTGGAGCGCAGTTCTCATTTCTCCATCGTCCTGAATAACTGGTGACCCAGCACAGTCTGAATTGTGGCCATTCTCAGTTAAAACCTTTGGGATCAGCAACAATTCTGCATACTTGCTACAGCTAAGTAGAACACTAAGTGTCTTCATAGCACCAAGACACAAGTACGATAACTGAACTGCTCGAATTTCTGATTGAACTAAATCATGATTTCTCAGTACATGCTCATGAGGCTTTCGTTTTCCTTCCAGCAGATGGTGTTGAGAATCTAAACTGAGATGCACGGAATCCATAGTGCAAGTTGAAATGTCATTTTCTGATCGTGAATTGGAAGCTCCACCTTGCATAATGCCTTTTGTCTCCTCAGCTGACTGTGTGATCACTCGATCAATGGTTTCTTTAGTAAGATCTGCCTCGAATTTCTGCTCCATCTCTGCTTTGTCTTCAGATTCGTGCCTGTGCTTTTTCTCATGACGTCTTGCACTCTGTTTAGTTCCCTCTTCATGAACGCCAGTTAAGTAGGTGAGGTCTAGCAGCAGAGAAGCTGTCAACCCACGGAATCGTGAGACATCAAAAGGCAGTGGGTCACAGGGTTCCAAGTTGTATAGCGGTGTGTCACTGGGTGACCAAGAAGTAGGGAAGCTTTAATCAGATTCAGAACGACATGGATGAAAGCAAGTGAGGGATAGAAAGGAGGAATGTACAGAAGACAGTTATAGAAGAATAAACATACGGATGCAGAAAGACATGAATTTTATGGATTAGCAGACTGGTGTAAGTGTAAAATATGTAAAAATTCACTTTTTAAAGAGAGGAGAGATAAAGATAAATGAATCACTCTCTTTCAATAGCTTAGAATCTTAAACTCTAATTTTGAAGCAAAACTGTACATGCAAGCAAGACTTTCAAATGTCTATTAATCTTAAATCCTTTCCATAGCAGCTTCCCAAGTAGTGAATTTACATTTATATCCTTAAAAAGAAATTATAAGAATACCGCAATTTAAATTTGGAAAAAATCAAATGTTATCCAACAATGGGATGTCAAGATCAAGATAAATTAGAAAAATAAATAATTCACGTAAAAATATTTGCCATCTCAATTATTTTTTAACATTTCACTTAAGATATAATTACTCAGACGCAAGGAACTGAATGAGTTAAAAAATTGATCGACCCCATAAATTTTTATATTTTTATAACACTATGTTTTTAAAATGAGCGAGGCTTCCCATTTTTCCAATGATGGCCTCCAATTAATTCACAATTTGAAATGAAGGGACTCACTATTTGGGGCGGCCCGGTGGCTCAGTGGTTAGCACTGCAGCCTCACAGCACCAGGGACCAAGGTTCAATTCCAGCATCTGGCTGTTGTGGAGTTTGCACATTCTCCCAGTGGCTGTGTGGGTTTTCTCCGGGTGCTCCGGTTTCCTCCCACACTCCAAAGATATGCAGGTTAGGTGAATTGGCCATGCTAAATTACCCATAGTGTTAGGTGCATTAGTCAGAGGGAAATGGGTCTGGGTGGGTTATTCTTCGGAGGGTCGGTGTGGACTGGTTGGGCCGAAGGGCCTGTTTCCACACTGTAGGGAATCTAATCTAATCTAATCTAATCAACAGCTGTACAATGGGTTTGATTAACAGGGGCTTTACCAATATTCAAAGCCAATCACAATTTGTGACAATACTGTCACACAAAGGCCTGGGTTTTGAGGTGGTAATGACAACTAAAATGTTAGTAGTCGTAATCATTAATCTACTAAATTTGACAGTAAGTGTACAGATCCAGAAAAACAGAAGTTACTGTGAGAAATTCTACACTTTGTTATAGAGATTCCTCCAGTTTGTAATCATTGGAAAATTAATGAAATGGCAAAATTTCCCACTCTTATATTCTTAGTCTTACCCTTGAAAAAGTTTATAACTTGTTGAAAGGCATGCAACTTGTTTAATGGCATATTTGTTCTCAATTACCACTGAACATCCTCACACACCCCCATTAAAAATTAAGTTTAGACTTCAGAAATGTAAAATTCTCAGATAAAATCTCCATTAAAAAAACTGTAATTTTCATCTTTGTTTCCATCTTTTATTTTGTTATTTAAAAATTTAAACTAAAAGTAAAGGGATTCAGTACTTAAAATGTTCTGATTAACGGTGAGAATACTTCACTGTGACTAGCTTCTTGCCATTCTTATTAACATCATTGCTTCAGCATGCCTAGAGATCCCTGCAGTGTGGTGCCAAATTCAAACAGTTGCCAGAAATGTGGATGAATTCAAAGAGCACTAGGTTTTGTGGGAGGCTTTTGTTTTCTAATCAATCCACTCAAGAGATGGTATTACACACCTCTGGAGCTGGTGGGACTTGAACCTGGACCTCCTGGTTCAGGGGTAGGGACACGATCACTGAGCCACAAGAGGGCTGTTTTGTTCAATCGTAAAAGCTGCTACTTTGCAAATGATTTCAAAATACAGCCACTACTTTAATTTACACAGGAAATGTAATCAATGCATGTATTTGTTGAGATTAAAAAAAGGAAAAACTAAAGCAATCTGTGCCAGACAACTTTGAAGAAGAAAAATCAAAATTGCAGAGAAAAAAAAATCAGCCACAGAGCTAATTAAATGACTAACCACTTAATAAGTGTATGTGAATCTGACAGACTTTACATATTTGGATATACTTTGAATTAAATTTGCATATGTGGGAGGAGATGATATATTGGTAATGTGAATGGACGAGTAACCCAGAGACTCAGATTAATAGTCTGGGAACATGTGTTCGAATCCTACTGTGACAGATGGTAAGATTTGAACTCAATAAAATCTGGAATTAAAAGCTTGTCTAATGCCACTGTATAGCTATTGTCGATTGTTGTAAAAGCAACTGTTTCACTTATGCCCTTTAGAGAAAGAGATCTGCCATCCTTGTCTAGTCTGACCTACATGTGACTCCAGACCCACAGCAATGTGGTTGACTCTGAACAGCCATCTCAGCAATTAGGGACGGGCAATAATGTTGGGTAGCCAATAACACACACAGCTCACTAATGTATTAACAAAAAACAATTGTTTCTGCATTCTCCAGTGGAGGCCTGTAATTGGAGGGCTCCATTTGGCACACCAAACAATCTCCCCACCCTATCCCTGTATTTCCAATGGCTAACCCACCTAACCTACACATCTCTGGACACTACGGGCAATCCAGCATGGCCAATCCACCTGACCTGCACATCTTTGGACCGTGGTAAGGAAACCAGAGCATCCAGAGGAAACCCACGCAGACACAGGGAGAATGTGCAAATTCCAACAGCCTGAGGATAAAAATGAACACAAGTAGAAAAACATATAGCGCAGGAACAGGTCCTCCAAGCTTGTGCCGATCATCATTCCCTTACTAAACTCCGATCGTCCTTCTCTAACTAAATAAGAAACTTTCTGCCCTAATTCAGTCTGTATCCCTCCATTCCCTCCCTATTCATGTAACCAACATGCCTCTGAAATGTCACCAATGTGTCTGCTTCCACCTCCTCTTCTGGTAGCGCATTCCAGGCTCTTACCATTCTCTGTGGGAAAAGCTTCCCTCATTACATCTCCCTTAAACTTTCCTCCTCTTATCTTGAACCTGTCCCTTCTTGTAATTGAAACTTCAACTGTGGGAAAAAGCTTCTGACGATCCATCCTATCTATGCCTCTCATAATTATGTAACAAGGCTTTTGTATAGCTCCAACTATATGCCATCTTTTGTACTCCTTGCCCCTGCCGATGAAGGCAAGCATGCTATATGCCTCCTTAATCACCTTGGCCACCTGTGTAACACTTTTAGGTAACCGTGGACCTGCATGCTCAGATCAGTCAGTATGTTAATATTCCGAAGAATTCTGTCATTTAAAGATTAATTCACACTTTAATTTGATCCTCCAAAATGGATCACCTCGCATTTGTCTGGATTAAACTCCATTTGCCATTTCTGTGCCCAAGTTACTAATCCATCTATATCCTGTTGGATCCTTTCACAATTGCTGGTACTATCAGCAACTCCACCAATTTTCATGTCATTCTGCAAGCTTTACGAATCAGACCACCCACATTTTCCTCCAGATCATTTATATCTACTACAAACAACAGAGGACCCAATATTGATTCCTGTGGAACACCAATAGTTACTGAAAAACACCCTTTCAATGCTATCCTCTGTCTTCTATGACCCAGCCAGTTTTGCATCTATCTAGCCAGCCAACCCGGAATCCCATGTGATTTTAGTTTTTGAACTAATCTGCCATGTAGGACCTTATTAAATGCTTTACTAAAGTCCATATAAACCACATCCTCATCAATTATTTTTGTCAACTCTTCAAAAAATTCATTCAGGTTGGTAAGACATGACTTTGACCATATAAAACCATGCTGCCCGTCACTAACTAGTCCATTTTCTTCCACTTTGCATATATCTTGTCCCTCAGTACCTTCTCCAAGAACTTCCCTACCAGAGACATCAGGCTCATTGACCTATAGTTTCCTGGATTATCGCTGCTTCCTTTCTTAAATAAGGGAACAAAAGGGTCCTTGGCACTGTGAGGCAGCAGTGCTAACCACTAGGGACAATAAGGGTTCAAAGATTGCACTTGCTTTAAATATGACCAGTCACAGGGAACACGTGTTCCATGAATATGTTAACACATTTGTTTGTAATGCATTGCTTACAGATCTACATGCATAAATTACATTAAAATCTTGATTATTAAAAAGCATGGAATTTCCTGAAACAGTTTTCCTGTCATACACTACAGTTACAACCTCAAATGTCGTAAAACAACATCTGCTATAAATCACTGTGGACAACAGAAAAAAAAAGTATAATTTATACACAAGCGCAACAGATAGAAAGAGACATGGCCATATGCATTATAAATACTGGTAAACAAAAACAATCAGCTCCACTAAAGATTAATATCATACCTACCTTATTGTTATTTCAGCATCATCCCATTGTACTTTTGCTGAAGTGCTCCCTTCTTTGAGTACGCCTAAAAGAGTAGCATGCCTCCCTGTCTGCTTGTGAATGCACCTCCCTCCAACTCGAAGACCTGTATCAACACCACCAATTACTGCGAGTACAGGCCACACCTCAGTGCACAGGGTCCTCAGCTGGATTTCTGAGAGCTCTGCCAAACCATGCTTGCTATACTTGCTCTTTTCCTCCTCCTTACTCTCTTCTTTTATTTCATGTTCATCTCTACTTTGCACAGAGCGACTCTTTTTTAATTTCTGGCTGATTTCTTTGATGCAAGATTTGACTTTCTGCAAACGGTCCATCATATTTTTGTTTATACAGTGAGTCCATTTGTCTGAACGATGCAGAATACGGATGAGTTGAATAGTGGCCTCTGCCAGGACAGTAGCTACAGGACTACAGATAGGATCACCAGGTAATAGATCCCTTGGAGTGCCCCGCATCTGCACTTCACAGATTTTAACCTGGAAACAAAAGAAGTCATCAGGTTCAATTAGGATTGAAAGAAAGTATATTGTCAATGAAAAAGTGGCCAATTTTTGTTTTGCACTTCATGTTACTGGAGCCCAGTAGATTCCAATTTTAATTAATTGCTCAAAAAGAATAAGTTCCATAGAACAGAGAACATTACAACGCAGTACAGACCCTTTGGCTCTCGATGTTGCGCCAACCTGTGAACCAATCAGAAGCCCATCTATCCTACACTATCCTATTATCATCCATATGTTTATCCAATGACCATTTAAATGCCCATAAAGTTGGCGAGTCTACTACTGTTGCAGACAGGCCGTTCCACGCCCAGACTACTCTGAGTGAAGAAACTACCTATGACATCTGTTCTATATCTATCACCCCTCAATTTAAAGCTATGTCCCTTCGTTCTAGCCATCTCCATCCAAGGAAGAAGGCTCTCACTGTCCACCCTATCTAACCCTCCAATTATCTTATATGTCTCAATTAAGTCACCTCTCCACATTCCTCTCTCTAACGAAAACAGTCTCAATTCCCTCAACCTTTCCTAATAAGACGTTCTCTCCATACTATGCAACATCCTGGTAAATCTCCTCTGCACCCTTTCCAAAGCTTCCATATCTTTCCTATAATGCAGCGATTAGACCTGTACACAATACTCCAAATGTGGCCGCACCAGAGTTTTGTACAGCTGCAACAATTACCTCATGTCTCTGGAACTCAATCCCTCTATCAATAAGACCAAACACACTGAACACCTTCTTAAAAACTCTAACAACCTGTGTGGCAACTTTCAGGGATCTATGCACATGGACATCAAGATCTCTCGGCTCATCCACAACTACCAAGAATCTTATCATTAGCCAGTACTCTTTATTCCTGTTACTCCTTCCAAAGTGATTACCTCACACTTTCCCCATTAAACTCCATTTGCACCACTCAGCCCAGCTCTGCAGCTTATCTATGTCTCTCTGAAACCTGCAACATCTTTCGGCACTGTCCACAACTCCACCGACCTTAGTGTCATCCGCAAATTTATGAACCTATCCTTCTACGCCATCATCTTGGTCATTTATAAAAATGACAAACAGCAGTGGCCCCAAAATAGATCCTTATGGTACACCGCTAGTCACTGTACTCCAGATGAACATTTCCCATCAACCACCACTCTCTGTTTACTTTCAGCTAGGCAATTTCTGATCCAAACTGCTAAATCACCCTGAATTCTATGCCTCTGTTTTCTGCAATAGCCTACCACAGGGAACCTCATCAAACACTTTACTGAAATCCATATACATTACATCAACCACTTTAACCCTATCCACCTGTTTGGTCACCTTCTCAAAGAACTGAATAAGGTTTGTGAGGCATGACGTATTCTTCACAAAATCCCTAATCAACTTATTCCTGTCTACATTAATTATAAATCCTATCTCTTATAACCTTTTCCAACACTTTGCCCACAACCGAAGTAAGGTTCATTGGTCGATAATTACCAGGATTGTCTCTACTCCCCTTCTTGAACAAGGTGACAACATTTGTTATCCCCCGGTTTTCAGGTACCATTCCTGTCGACAATGATGACATAAAGATCCAAGCCAAAAGTTCTGCAATCTCCTCCCGAGCTTCCCAGGGAATTCTAGGATAAATCCCATCTGGCCCAGAGGACATATTTATTTTCACACTTCCCAGAACTGCTAACACCTCCTCCTTATGAACCTCAATCCCATCTAGTCTAATAGCCTGTATCTCAGTATTCTCCTCAACAACATTGTCTTTTTCCAGTACTAAAGAAAAATATTCATTTATCACTTCTCTGATCTCCTTGACTCCACACACAACTTCCCAGTACTGTCCTTGATTGGCCCTAATCTTACTCTAGTCATTCTTTTATTTCTGACATATGTTTAGAAAGCTTTAGGGTTTTCCTTCATTCTACCTGCCAAAGTCTTCTCACGTCCCCTCTTGGCTCTCTCTTTGAGTCTTTCCTGGCTAACTTGATTTCACACCAGATGATTACCAGATGCCTTCTTCACTATCCTATCTAGCTGCGACTCCACTTTCAAGGAGCTATGAACCTGCACTCCAAGGTCTCTTTGTTCAGCAATACTCCCTAGGACCTTATCATTAAGTGTATAAGTCCTGCTAAGATTTGCTTTCCCAAAATGCACCACCTCTCATTTATCTGAATTAAACTCCATCTGCCATTTCTCAGCCCATTGGCCCATCTGGTCAAAGTTCTGTTGTAATCTGAGGTAACCCTCTTCGCTGTACACTACACCTCCAATTTTGGTGTCATCTGCAAACTTACTAATTGTACCTCTTATGCTCGCATCCAAATCATTTATGTAAATGACAAAAGGTAGAGGGCACCCATCCTTGTGGCACCCCACTGGTCATAGGCCTCCAGTCTGAAAAACAACCCTCCACCACCACCCTCAAAGTCTTTGAGCCTTTGAGCCAGTTCTGTATTGTACAAAACTAGAACAGAAATATAATCAACAATACATTTACAAGTTATATTGTCGCACACAGAATTAAAATGTCTTAAAGATGGATAACAAATTGCAATCTTGGACCCCACAGTATACTTAAAACATTGAATGCAGAATCCAGCAATATAGAACTTAAGGGATTTCTTAATAATTCCCCACAAGTGTTAATACAGTAATTCTTCAAACTGCCTTACCATTCACAAAGACTATCAATTCTTCATCTCTGCTAATGCAATCTTGAAATTCTGTCTCAAGAACTTCTCTTTTGTAGACTGTTTCAATGATTGCTCCATTTCTGGTCATCCTCCTCCTTTTCTGGGTGTATGATCAGATGGACTCTAGAATTTTCATTCCAGTCTTCACTCTTAGGTACAACATCAGCTTTTCACTGGCCACTAGCTTCACTAAGCTCGAACTGCTCATGGATTTTCTTTTTCTAAACTCTAATCTCACTCACCTGCATCAAGCAAATCCTTCTTGTTAACCTTTTAATTTCCGTTCTCAGCTGCGCTAAACTATACCAGCACACATCTTCTGATTTGTTAAGTCTGTTTGATAATGAAATAATAGGGTGGTAGACATCCCAAAATTACATCTGCTACAATAGGACTATTGCTGTTTGATGGTATTGACTCCGCAGGCAAACAGTTAACTATAACCAGCAAGAACTACTACTCCTTTAAATTCTGCTGATAGGGTCACTAGTTGTGGCAAATGCAGAAGAGACAAATTTGTGTTTGGAACAGTAGACAGCAGTGCAACATTAATGGCTTCAATTAGCCTCAGGTCTGGTGCTGTGGTGGTGACTAGGCAGAATAAGCATTGGAAGGTAGAAGCGAGAGTCAAATTAACTAAGGCTTGGGGAGCGGGTTTTGATAGTCAGGGTGAGAATTAGGCTATCAGTGGAGATAAGAGAGTGACCAGCTATTATACTGGACCAGGCTAGATACCCACAAAACAGTTCAAGAAGGTAGCCCAGACTCTAACTTTGTTAGATGTTTTAAGCAGGTGTAACACGGATATTCTAGGAGGGATGCAGCAGGTCAAACCACTTAGTTTTAAGCAAAACAGAATTTACTTACAATATTACTGAATGAAACACAAAAAAAAAACACAATAGCGAATAACTTAACCTACTGACCCAACAGACCATCCCCACCTAATGATGCTGTTCCCAATACTTGCAACAATCTCCATAAATATCCCTTGGCACAAAAGGTAGAACCAAACACAGCGTCTTACAGGAGAGATGTCAGAGAGGGAGGACCAGCATGGACCTGCTTGTTTGGGTTCAGCAACTTCAAATACTGCCTGATTGCTTTCAGTGAAAAGCCAGACTGCAAAAAAAACAAATTAACCCAGAGCCAAGCTGAGCTGGGAGAACTGGCGACTCCCTTTTCATTGTACAATTTTTAAACTTGAAAGTCTTCTGCCTGAGGCAGTATCTGTTAACTACAATCAAATTGGCCCCGAAACCCTTTAACTTAGATTTTTCAGAGTCTCTGTCTTTTACAACTCTTTGAAAAAAAAACAAGAACACCATAACCTTGTTAAAGGGGCAGCATCGTCACACCCCTTAAAAAAGAGATGAACCATTAATATCGAAAGATGGCTTAATTTTAAAACTCTTTAATCTCAAATTGTTAGGGTACTACAACATCCATATACAGTACATTGACAATAATCATGCAAACATGCACTACTACATTTTGTTTCAGAGTCGAAAGTGGTGCTGGAAAAGCACAGCAGGTCAGGCAGCATCCGAGGAGTAAGAGAATCGACGTTTTGGGCATAAGTCCTTCTTCATTCCTGATGAAGTATCAATTCTCCTGCTCCTTTGATGCTGCCTGACCTGCTATGCTTTTCCAGCACCACACTCTCGACTCTGACCTCTAGCATCTCACTTTCTCCTACATTTTATTTCAGCCTATCTTAGTACTTGCGAATGCCTCAGTTTTGGCCCATTTCTCATCTGCCTGAATGCGTGATGGTCTCTATTTCGTCATTAAGACATCATTTTTAAGATAATAACATTCAGGGATACATTTGTATTCTTTTCCTGTGTATGCCATTTGATTTAATTACTTTAAATTTTCAGGTTTCTGCTGTAACTCAATTGATTTGTGTGAGCGAAAGATGTCAGCTGTGTCATCCATTGGTTCCTTGTTTGTGTCAACCATCTAATCAAACAGGGTCTCTACTAATTCAACTTCAACTTTCTTATCTGTACTCTTTGATCTCTCCTGTTTCAACTCGTGACTTAGTGACCACGTTATCGTGCCGTCCAGAAATATGTGTCCTGCGATAATTGAGTTGCCTAACTTTCCACTGGCTTTTCAACCACAGTATGGACCACAGCTACCTGTGACCCAGCTGTATCATTAGGAGGACAAATTGTACTCCTGGAGCTGAGTGTTTGTCCAGCACTCCTACCTCGAATTCTCCACTCTTCACTGGATACTCCAACCTCACTTTACATAACAGAGCGCTTCTTGTCTCACTGTGAATTCCTGTTACTAGCACCTTTTCTGGCAATAGTCCTTCAGAGGTACATATCCCCTCATCTTTCAACATCACAGATTGAGAGGATCCTGTATCTCTTAATCTCTTATCTTCTACTCCTGCCCAATGTGCGTAAACTTTACCTTTGCAGGTATATGGTTTAATATTATCTGGCACTTCCCCCTTAACCAACCTCTTGACTAGCTTGTACATTCTGGTGCAGCTTTCTAGCCTCCACCGTGCTTTCCATTACCATTCCAGCAAAATTCACTGGCTTATCTTATTTTCCTATATCTGGCTTTCCAATGCTTTTCCGAACACTATTATTTCATGTGGCTTACTTTATTGCAGTGAGAACACCAGAGCTTTTCAACTTCTCTTTTTCTTTCAAGAGTTTCTTTTTTATCTTGTGGCAAGTTATCTTTATGATCTTCACCAAGGTCCACCTTTCCCTTTCCACGTGAGGATTTCTCAATTTCACAAACTTCTGTTTCTCACGGATTGAAATCGATTTTGGAAGATAAACTTTGATTTATGGGCCAACTCATAATCATCAGCCATTTCAGCTGCTAATCTTGCCACTTTAACTCTCTGCTCTTCCACACGAGTTCTCACTACTTCAGAAAGGGGATTATTGAACTCCTGTATAAGAGCCAATTTCTGAAATTCAAACTCCCCTCTCATTCTTCCTTTCCTCTCTTTTCTCCCTCTTTCTCTCTCCTCTGATTTTAATCATAATTCAAACTGTTTCATTTCTGTTGCCCTTTCCTTGTCGTTTGCCTTTAACTTAAGCTGCTTCATTTTCAACTGAATTTTAGCCATCTCTAAAGATTCTGATGCCATTTCCAGAAAATTTAAATGCTGAGCGTTAATGTAATTACCTCACAGAAGGAGGTAACTCCGACTCTAGCTTGTCTGCTAATCCCAGCAGTTTGGCCTTAATTGCCTTTTGCAAAACCCTCAAAGTCATTTCTTCTACCCCAGAAAACTCTTGATGACTGAAAGAGCTATTGCTATCGCAAGCACTGTTTAAACCGATTGAAATCAATACCCAGAACAAAAGACCTGCCACTCACTTCCTTTGAGTCCAACAATCCTAATAGCAAATCAGAACTATAGAACAAAACCCACAAGAAGTCCCAATCTATTATGGACCAGGCCCGACCCCCTGAAAACATTTCAAGAACGTTGCCCAAACCCTAACTTTGCCCATTGTTTTAAGTAGGTGTAACATGGATATTCCAAGAGGGGTGCAACTGGTCAAACTACTTAGTTTTAAACAAAACAAAACGTTTTGCAAGATTACCGAATGATTAGATTAGATTACATTACAGTGTGGAAACAGGCCCTTCGGGCCAACAAGTCCACACCGACCCGCCGAAGCGAAACCCACCCATAACCCTTACCTAACACTACGGGCAATTTAGCATGGCCAATTCACCTGGCCTGCACATTTTTGGATTGTGGGAGGAAACCGGAGCACCCGGAGGAAACCCCGGGTCTCTGGCGCTGTGAGGCAGCAGTGCTAACCACTGTGCCACCGTGCCGCCCACGATGATTCACAAACAAAAAAGAGAACAGAATATCGAATAAACTTAACTGTCCCAACAGATTATCCCACCTTAATTATGCTGTTCCCAATACTTGCAACAATCCCCATAAACATCCCTTGGCACAAAAGGTACAATCAAACATAAGTTCTTACAGGAGAAATGTCAGAGAGAGAAGACCAGTATGGACCTGTTTCTTTGGGTCTAGCAGCTTCAAACACAGCCTGACTGGTTTCAGTAAGTAGCCAGTCTGCAAATCAAATCAGAGAAAAGCTGACCTGAGAGAACTGGCCACTCCTCTTTCATTGTACAAGTGTTTTTTTTAAACTTGCAAGCATTCTGCCTGAGGCAGTATCGGTTAGCTTTAATCAAATTGGCCCTAAAACCCTTCAACTTAGACTTTCAGTGTCTGTGTTGTATAATCTCTCTTAAAAAAACAAGGCCATCATAACCTTGTTAAAGGAGCAGCATTGTCACACCATAGTTAAGTGCAATGGGAGAGTCAGGCCATTGGAAGGAAGGTGGTGTGGTAAGAGCCAACAGGCCATTAGAAGGGGAAGCAAGGTGATGTCAATGATCGTTTCCTTCTTTGTCTTGAAAATCAGACATATTATGAGATAATCCATTCAGTCAGGACACTCCAATTGTTAATTAGGAATTCTGCCAGATCTGCTAAACATTTTCTGTAATTATGTCCAATAGCAACTCCAAATAGAACCTGAATTCACTTCAGATGATTATCAGGATATCCCCAATTTCCAGTTACAACAATAGCTGTGCCTTCATCTATCTAGATCTCATTAACCCCTCTGCCAAACAAGTTCTCCTTTAAGTTGCTCCTCAAAACTAATTTTTGGACCATTTTTAGTTACCAATCTTAATATCTCTTGTAGCCAGGTGGCAAAGTATTGTTTAATAACTCTCTTATGAAATGATTTGGAATTTTTTAGCATTTAGAAGGTGCTAACCCAATGCACAATACAAACCACAATGAGAAGAGGGAGGGCTCTTCTTGGACAACATGTCCCATTTTATATTCCATTGATCCAAACCTCTTTAGCAACAATTGGATTGAATTAAGATGTTCCTTGCTGCTTAGAAAATCTACTATGTTATTTTGGGGTTGCTACTAGCTGAAACAGATTAGTGCAGTAGTCTGCAGCAATACACCCGATAAGAACTATATAAAACCAATTTGAAATTTGACATGTTTTCATCATATAATGCACACGGCATTAGAAAAAATGTCTATGCTCGAACACTAATCTCTCAGTGGGATTGCTCAATTAGAAAAAATGTTCACCTTTTCACCAGGATTGCTGCTGTAGAACATTACGCATGGATATAATTCAGTTGCATCCACATCTTCAAAAGCTAGCTTAGGCTCCTAGAAGGAAAAGATGATGAAAGATATATGTTAATGTATATTGCATCAATAACAGCAGCTATTACTAATGGATGATTCTGTGACCCCTTTCACTTTCTACGATTGAAGATACATTTTCACAAGTAATTTCCAGTGAACTGTATATAGACTAGAATACATTAAAACAGTAGTACACACCTTATCTAAACTTAGATTTGCTGAGGCAAGAGATTAGCAGAAATACTATCTGAAAATTTCTTGTTTTTTAAAAATCTTTACATTAAATATTCAGACATTTGAGGAAACAGCACTAGATTCAGGTAAGCTTAGAATGGAAAATAGCTAATGTGATTCCTTTATTGAAAAAGGGAGGAAAGCAGAAATTAGGAACCTAATTTAATATCTGGGATTGGGAAAATGTGATAAGCTATTATAATATCATAACAGGGCACTTATAGAGTCAGAGATATAAGGCATGGAAACAGACCCTTCAATCAAACTTGGCCATGCCGACCAGAAATCCTAAATTACACTTGTCCCATTTGCCAGCACTTGGTCCATTTTCCTCAAAATCCTACCTATTCGCATACCCATCCTTTTAAATGTTGAAAACTCTCTATGTGAAAGGTCCCTTTTAAATCTTTTCCCTCTCATCCTAAACCTATGCTCTCTAATTCTAGACTTCCCTACCCCAGAGAAAAGACCTTGTCTATTTACCCCACCCAAGCCTCTCATGATTTTATAAACCTCTATAAGTTCAAGGTATTCAGGCAGTGCCAATATGGTTTATCAGAGGAAAATCATGCTCAATGAATTTATTGGCGTTCTTTGAAGAAGTAACTTGCCCTGTAGATAAAAAAGAACCAGTAGATATATTGCATTTTGACTTTCAGAAGGCAGTTTATAAGGTGCCACATTGAAGGCTATCACAGAAAATAAAAGCTCAGTGTGTAGGGCGTAACATATTGGCATGATAAAAGATCGGCTTTTTCAGGCACGCAGGCTGTCATGAGTGGTGATGACCTCAACTCTTTACAATTTAAATTAATGATTTGGATGAAGTGATCAAGGCATGGCAGCTAAATTTGCTGATCACACAAAGGTAGGTCAGAAAGTGAGCTGTGAAGCAGAAATAAACATCCTATAAAGGGAAAGAGTGAGCAAGTGAGCAAAGATCTAGCAAATGGCGTGCAATATGGGAAAGTATGAAATTATCCAGTTTGACAGAAAGAATAAAACAGCATATTATCTAAAGATGAGAAGTTGCAGAGTTCTGAGATGCAGTAGGACCTGGGTGTCCTACTGCACAAATCACAGAAGATTAGTATGCCAGGCCAGCAGGTAACTAGGAAGATTAATAGAATGTTATGGCTTGTTGCAAGGGGAACTGATTGCCAAGAGGAGGGAGGTTATTCTTTAATGATAAATATTGTTGAGACTGCAGTGTGGAATGCTGTGGAGAGTACTGGTCACTGCACTGACAGAAAGATGTTAATGTGTTGGAAGCAGTTCAGAGAAGGTTTACTACACTAATAGCTGGAATGAGTGGATTGCCTTATGAGGAAAGGCTACACAGGCTAGGACTGTATCTTCTGGAGTTTAGCAAGATCAGAGGTGACTTAACTGAATCATATAAAATCCTGAGGGAACTTGACTGGATGAAGGTTGAAAGGATGTTTCCTCTTCTGAGAGAATATAGATCTAGAAGTCATAACATAAAAATAAGGGTTCCCATTTAAAATGGAGATGAGAAAACATTTGTGTCAGCCTTTGAAATTCTCTTTCTTAAAAGGTAGTGGCTGCAGTATCTTTAAATATTTTAAATGCAGAGATAGCTAGATGGATAGATTCTTGGTGATCAAAAGAATGAAAGATTATTGGAGATATGCAAGAATGTCGAGTTGAGGTTAAAATTTGTTCAACCATGACCTTATTGAATGGTGGAACATACTTGAAAGGCCAGTGGTTTACCTTCACCCTTTGTCCATAAGTGTACTCAAAGAATTGGGGTGTGTGATGAACTTTGACCCAGAAGTAGCACAGTAAGAAAATTTAAAATTTCTGCAAAATATCCATGGAATTTAATTGATTACAAGAATGTTATGAAAAGGATGTCAAGAATCTATAGCAATTGCAAAAGGGATCAACTGCAATTTTCTTGGAGAATAAATACTAGTCTGAGATCTGGTGACCTTCTACCTGGAAGCAGTACCAAGAAGAAGTTAGTTAAATCCAGACGTCGCATCACCATTAAAAGAAAGCTACAAAGAGTTAAAAGCAGAGATGCTGGAGTGTGAAGAAACAGGTGCGAACACAGAGAAAACATACAGAAACAGAAAGAGAGACCCTGAGAATTCTTGGGGGAGAAGAAATTCACTCTTAGTGAGATTAGGTTTCTGCTTAGCCAGAAAGGAGGCAGGTGAATAAAAAAGTTCTAACATATGGTAAATTGTTTGAATAGCACAGAGATGCTAAAGAGCTGTTTTTTTCCCCCAGAAGTTGTCAAACCTTGAACCAGGGCATTATTGGTTTGTCAGTTGAAAAGAAACTCTTAAAGCTACACCAACAACATTGTCTTGACCTGAGGGTGAGATGATTCATAGAAGTATGCCTTTCTAATGATATCAAAGTATGAAAGTCAAAGGTGCTAACTGTTATCAGATTGAGTCCTCACTTCATGAATGAAGACATACTTTGAAACTGTATAAACATATCATGCCATTTTGTCCTGCGAGTGATGTCAACATATTGTAGAAAGACTACTCTTTGTTGTATTAACATGCAAGTTGCACCAAATCTAATTCATATTACAGTAAAATCTATAAAACCTTGTTGATAATCATTCAGTCAATTTAATTATTTTGGTTTACGGCCTCCCCCAGGTGATTCATAACAATCCTAGAAAACTCAGCCCTTGCTTTTTGTTTATAGTCTAATTCTCATTAGACAGTGTTTTTTTTAAATAAATTACACTTTAAAATAAATTTTGTTGTGTCAATTGGTCATTCATTCCTAAGATAAATAAGAAAACCCAGAAATACATTAATACTCAGAGTTGATGGATAACCAAGGACTTATCTTAATGCTAACCCTTCAACATAAATACGCTTTATCTGCTCTATCATTGATGTACATCGTTTAAAATCAGAGCTTCATTCAGATGGAACAGGTAATAAGGAATGCACTGTATTTCACAAGTTTAAATTTAATTCCTTCTGTGTAAGGACAGAATTTTTAATTTTGCTGAATAAGTGCCTGTAAAAAGTGAAATCCTAAAAATCGAATCGACTGATGTATACTTTATCAGTTGTAACAGGGTAAGAAGACCCTTTTTCTCATAACAAGATCAAAGTGACATCCACTTTGGCACATTGTGGATAGTGAAGAATTTCTACTCTAAACTGGTTTGCTATAACTGGGTTTACAAACAGAGAATATTTAGATTAGTTCACCTCTCCATTTTTCCCAAATGAGATGGTCCTGGCCTCCATATCCAACACACATGTTATGTAGTCTCCTTGAGTAAAGCTGAAGAGGGTGAGTGTCTGCTCCCCATTGTGGTACAGATTACCACTGTAAGCCCTGTACAGCCACATGTCTGAGGTAGTCCGATGGTTGAAATCGTGCACAGGCCAGCGAGATACTCCCACACAGGTACCTTCATTACCTCTATTTTCTTTAACTATATAGAACTAGAAAACAAATTTTGAAAGTACTCGGATGATATTCAAATACACAAAACAAAAAGACACTGTCAAACTGGATCACATTTAAAAGGGACGCAATTCAAAGTCATTTGGTCTTAATATTAAGGTATTTTAAAATTTCCATTAATTATTAATATACCTTCCACTGATAACATCCAGAAGCAATTCCAGTTGATGCTAAACCATAGCCCTTTCCACCACTACCATGAGTCAGAACTTGTCCATTCTCCACCACGCAACACTGGGTTTTCTCAGGATCAAATGATACTTCCTGGACAGGGAGATTTTCATCCTCTTCCTCGACTTCACCTTGCTTCGATTTAGTTGTAAAAACATATCATAAAACATTTTCCAAAGTGAATTAAACATAAAAATGCAACAGAATGTCAACACTCAAATTTAAAAAAAAGGAACAGTCCAAAGATGTGCAGGATAGGTGGATTGGCCATGCTACATTGCCCACAGTGTCCAGGCATGTGCAGATTAGGTGGATTAACCATAGGAATGCAGGAGTTATGGGCACAAGGTAGAGGATCGGTGTGCACCTGATGAACCTAATGGCCTGCTTCCACACTATAAGGATTCCAATAATTTTGCATAATTCAAGCCATACCAACGTATAGGACAGATAGCAGAAGGGCAAGAGTTAAATGCTTAAATGGGTACCATGACTCCAACCCACCTCAAGTGTGCTTGCTTCCAGTTAACTGTGGCTGTTTGGGATTGGATGAGTATGGTGATGTTGAGAAGCACTCAAGTCTTATCAATTTGGATTTAACGGCAGAAAACCAAACTACCCAGGCCTTTGGAAATCTGGCTTGGCAGTAGAAAGGACTATAAAACAATCTCCCAGTTTTGTACTCTGAGACTCCTCATAGTCACAACTTTCATACTCTTGTTGTGTACAGAATCTACCCCCAACAAAGATCCCCATTATCTTTTTGGTTGCTTCATCTATTCCACTGTCTTTCAGCCTGGCTAGCCATCAGTCAGCATATTGAATGAAAAGTCTAAAGGGCAACTACGTTCAGGATTTTGTGTATTTTGGGGCCTTCCAGCTGCTGACACTTGTCTCTGCTCCCTCTTTAATAATACAAATTCATTTTAATTCCTCAGCAAAGTCCCTTGCTTGCCAAATATTTCTGGGAAGCAAGCTTAGTTTCTCTCCAATTTGTCCGTTCTTCACCAGAAGTTATTTTTCTCTCCTGTAATAGGCCCTCATTTTGCACTGACTGATCTTATCCTTTCCACAAACCTAACAAATTTTTTACTGGTCACTTGAAGTTTTTTGCTAACTTTCTTTAAAACCAGTTTCTTGGTTACCTTTACTGTGATTTAAAATACTCAATCCTCACTCTTAATACTCTGGCAAATGTAAGCCATTCTTCTTGATCTAATACAATTTTGACTTTCTTTCATAGCTTTAAGAGGTATATTTTGTCCTAGTCTTTTCCTGAAGAAAGGTTTTGAGATAGAGGTGATGAGTTGCCCCTTCCAAGCCAATAACGTAAACAGCTTAGAACACAGAATGTAAAGCAGTACAGCACAGCACAGGCCCTTTGGCCCTCGATGTTGTGCTGATCTTTTATCCTACTCTGAGATCAAACTAACCTACATACTCTTCATTTTACTATCATTCATGTGCCTTTGCAGGAGTCACTTAAATGTCCCTAATATATCTGACTCTTTGTGTACTTGGTAAACTTACTAACCCACCCTTCGACTTCCTCATCCAAGTCATTTCTAAAAATCACAAAGACGAGAGGACCCAGAACAGATTCCTGTAGAACACCACTGGTCACCGAGCTCCAGGCTGAATGCTTTTCATCTACTACCACCCTCTGTCTTCTATGGGCCAGCCAACTCTGTACCCAGACCACCAGATTTCCCTGTATCCCATGCCTCCTTACTTTCTCATTGAGCTTCCATGGGGAACCTTATCAAATGCCTTGCTAAAATCCACATACACCACATCCACTGTTCTACCTTCATCAATGTGTTTTGTCACATCCTTAAAGAATTCACTAAGGGTTGTGAGGCATGACCTGCCCCTCAAAAAGCCATACTGACTCTCCCTAACCAAGCTTTTGAAATAATCATAGATCCTGTCTCTCACAACCCTCTCCAATAATTTGCCTACTGCCAAAGTAAGATTGACTTATCGGTAATTCACAGGGTTGTCCCTATTCCCTTTATTGAATAAGGGAATAAAATTTGCCAACCACCAATCATCTGGTCCCACTCCGGTGAACAGTGAGGGCACAAGAATCATTGCCAAAGGCACAGCTATCTCTTCCCTCGCTTCCCATAGTGACCTTGGGTAAATCCCGTTTGGAGAAAGTGAGGTCTGCAGATGCTGGAGATCAAAGTTGAAACTTTATTGCTGGAACAGCACAGCAGGTCAGGCAGCATCCAGGGAACAGGAGATTCGACGTTTCGGGCACAGGCCCGAAACGTCGAATCTCCTGTTCCCTGGATGCTGCCTGACCTGCTGTGCTGTTCCAGCAATAAAGTTTCAACTATATCCCGTTTGGCCCAGGGAACATACCTGTTTTTCAAAATTTTCAGCACATCCTCCTTCTTAACGTCAACCTTTTCGAACGACCTCAGGCACAAGTTCCCTCCAATATCTCTCATTGGCCCTACCCTCACTTTGGTCATCCTCTTGTTACTCACATAAATATAGAACACCTTGGGATTTTCCTTAATCCTACTGCCAAGGCTTCATCATGCTTCCTACTAGCTCTCCTAAGGCCATTCTTCAATTCCTTCCTGATTACCTTGTAACCTTCTAGAGCCCTGTCTGATCCTTGCTTCCTCACCCTTAAGTAAGCTTACTTCTTCCTCTTGACTAGATGTGCCACATCTCTTGTCATCCAAGGTTCCTTTACCTTACCATCCCTTCCTTGCTTCAGTGGGACAAGCCTACCTAGCACTCAGAGCAAGTGTTTCCTAAACAACCTCCACATTTCTGTTGTGCATTTCCCTGGTCTGCTCCCAATATATGCTCCACAGTTCCTGCTGGATAGCACTGTAATTCTCACACACCCCCAATTAAATACCTTCCTATCTGCTCCATCCCTCTCCATGACTATAATAAAGATCAGGGAGTTGTGATCACTATCACTGAAATGCTCTGCCTCCTACAGACCTGATATCTGACCTCCAACCTTCAAATCCAATATGCCCCCCCCCTCCTCTAGTCAGTCTATCTACATAGGCATAGACATCCTTCCTAGATACACCTGACAAAATATGCTCCATGCAAACTATTTGTACTAAGGAAGTTCCAATCAATATCAGGGAAGTTGAAGTCACCCATGACAACAACCATGTTACTTCTGCACCTTTACAAAATCTATCTCATAATCTGCTCCTCCATGTCTCTGTTGCTTTTGGGGGGGCCTATAGAAAACTCTCAAAAAAGTGACTGCTCATTTAATGTTTCTGACTTCCACCCATACTGACTCAGTAGACAAACCCTTCTCGACGATCTACCTTTCTACAGCTGTGATACTATCCCTGATTAGCAATGCCACCCTACACCTCTTTTACCTCCCTTCCTATTCCTTCTGAAACATCTAAACTCCGGAACATCCAAGAACCATTCCTGCCCCTGTGATGTCCAAGTCTCCGTAATGGCCCCAACATCGGAGCTCCAAGTACTTATCCATGTTCGAAGTTCATCACCCTTATTCCTGATACTTCTTGTGTTAAAATAGACACCTTAAACCCATCACACTGACTGTAACTTTGCCCTATCAACTATCTATCCTTCCTCACAGATTCTTTGCATACTGTATCTGCCTGTTCACCGGCTATTGCATCCTGTGATCTGTAGCTCCTATCCCCCTGCCAAGCAATCCTTGTAAGCCTCCCGCCCAGGATATTGCTGCCCCTCCAGTTCAGGTGCAACCGTTCCTTCTTGTACATGTCCCACCTTCCCCAGAAGGTATCCCAATGATCCACATATCTGAAGCCCTCACTCCTACACCAGCTCTGCGGCCACATGATCAGCTGCACTCGCTCTCTGTTCCAAGCCTCACTAGCCCATGGCACTGATAACAATCCTTAGATTACTATTCTATCGTCCTGCCTTTTAGCTTCTACCCTAATTCCTTATATTCGCTTTTTAGGTCCTCATCCCTTTTCTTGGTTTTGTCATTGGTACCGATGTGTACCATGATTTCTGACTGATCACCCACCCCCTAGGTTTTTTTAAATTAGAACAATAGATGCAGTGTAAATGGGTACAGTCAAGCTCCTAAAGTATCAGGAGTTTAGTTTTCAGTTGTTTGTGTTTTGTTACGGAAGCTGTTTCATCTCTCTCAGCCACAGCATAAGGCTGGGGTTCTCTCTCTTTGCAAGAATTTTCTCTGTGTGTTCTTTTCTCTTGGACTGGAGAAACATTGTATATGAGACAATCTATTTTACTGAATTTGTCTTTGTCAAGTGTACATTTATGTGATGTTATTATATTGGAACAGTTGTTCTTTAATAGTTAAATAATCTATTATTCTTCGATTATTTAACTATTAAAGTTTACCAAATAGAGTTAAAGTTATACCAATTCTTCATTGTTTTGTTTGTATTTTGACTGTGTGTAAGAATAAAATGTAACTTGCTTAAAGCGTAGTAGCATGACCAATCAAATTACATCTGAAACACAGGCGCCTTACCCTTGCTTTTAAATAAAATTTAAGGTCTTGGCCATCTTCTTAATAGATCTGAAGAAAGTTTGATCTGGTCCATAACAGAGCCACAGATGATTCAACTTCCCCATTGTGTGCATGTGCCTCAGAGAAATGTATATCTGTTATGGACCCTGTAGTACTTTAAATATTTGGTATTGCCTAACTAGCATTAAATCTTTTACTGCATTTTCTAATAGCCCCTAACTTGCTCTGCATTCCTTCCTTGCTCAAATTCACACATTGTAGAAGCTTAGCTGTGTATTGTAATGATCAGTCCCCATAATTACTTGATTAATGTTCTCCTAATTTTTCCTTCAATTTATTCTCATTTTGAACTCTTGTTTCAGTCATGCTATTCTTTTGATTTGTTAGCCTAAAAGGAAAGGAAATCAACTTCCTCCAAATAATGTGCATATGTACCTGAAATTTAATTTCTTGCTCTTTCTCCTTTGCTTGAATCATATGTTTTGCCTGAGCAATTGGTGCCTCCCACATGCAATCAGAGATAAGCAAGAAAAGATGTTCCACAACCTAGAAATATAAAACAAAATAGACAATAGACAGAACATGAATAGACAGCAAACAGTGCCTGAAATTTCTCTCACTCGATAGACTGAACAGAGCTTCCTATTCTTAAACACAAAGTATTTTGTGCATCGACATATCACAAGATTTTAAACCAGAGAGTTTAAAGTACAAGGGAGTTTATAATCATTCATTATTAAAAATGCTGTAATTTATAAACAGAAATACTTAGTGTTATGAAAAGGACACGGTGGCTCAGTGGTTATCACTGTTGCCTCACAGCACCAGGGTCCCAGGTTCAATTCCAGCCTCGGGCAACTGTCTGTGTGGAGTTTGCACATTCTCTCAGTGTCTGTGTGGGTTTCCTCCAACATTCCAAAGATGTACAGGTCAGGTGAATTGGCCATGGTAAATTGCCCATAATGTTACGTACATTAGTCAGAGGGAAATGGGTCTGTGTTCAGAGGGTCGGTGTGGACTAGTTGGGCTGAAGGGCCTATTTCCAACTGTAGAGAATTTAAGCATCATTTCAATAGAGGATGAGCTAAATCAGAAACAAAAACAGAAATTGCTGGAATAGTTCAGCAAGTCTGGCAGCATCTGTGGAGAAAAATCAGTTATGTTAATTAGGAAAATGTTGGTTTATATGAAGAAGATAGGGAGCGGGAAGGGAATAAGGATTAAATGATAGGTGGAGATAGAGCTCAAAGAGAGAGAACAACAGTTGGACAGACAAAGTATTAGGCAATGATCTGGCCAGGAGGTGAATAGCTACTAATGGGGACTGTTAGTGGCTAACAACGAGTTGTGTGTAATAGCAGACCATGTGATAATAAGGCCTGGTTTATAGGGTTTGCAGCAAGGAGACGGGGCATCTCAAACCCTAACTTTTCTGCACATGGGTGCAGACGGCGGCAGGGCACTTTAGATGGCAATGACGGTTTCTTGTTGCCAGCTTGGGGTTGTGTGTGTGTGTGGCAGGCGAGGTTGGAAGTGAAGGACGGGTGGACCAGGGTCTCACACAGGAGGGTCCCTGTGGAAGGCTGACAAGGGAGGGGAGGGAATACTTGTCTTGTGGAACTCCAATTTCTCTCCACAGATGCTACTACGTTAGCTGTGCTTTTCCAGAAATTACTGTTATGTTTCCTCGACAGGAAACCTAGCTTGATTGACCCTAAGTTTTATTTTTGCTAATCAGTTGCTGAACATATGCACAAAGTGGCTGCCAATGTATTTCTAATGAACGAACATCAAAATTTATTACACATAAAGGGAAAAAAAGCTACTTTACACTTTATAAGAATTGTTTGAAATACTTTTTTACAAATGTCAGTAATATAAAGATTTAACCCTTTTTCACTGAGCCAGCCTACAGATACTCAGACAAATGTCAGTGGCAGTCACCCTGCTTCCAGTTCAAAGCTCAGTGTTCAGTTGGAATAGCCAAATTTGTTTTCTTTCCATCTAACATCTGCATTCACTTGTTACTATTGTTAATATTACTTTGACAAACTGCTAACATAGCTGACTTATCTTTATAAGAGTCTCTTAAAACCCTATTCCACAACGTTCAGTTTCTGGAGCTTCTCAGATCTTCTTTCTCCTACCCTGTCTATTTAGGAGACTGCTTACCTGCACAACTGCTGGTACAGCCCTTTCCTCTTCAAAAGAAACCTACACACAAACACACTGAAAAAAAACATTCACACTGGACTGTCTGGACTGTTCTCTCTTTCTGAAGGGAAACTGTTTCTTTCTTATTCTCTTTGCTTTTTATATCAATGATTTGGATGAGTATGTACAAGGCAGATGACACGAAAATAGGCAGTATCACGGACAATGAGGAAGGTTACCAGAAATTGCAGCAGGACCTTTATCAGCTGTGGAAGTGAGCCAAGAAATGGCAAATGGAGTTTAATATAGACCAGTGTGAGGTCTTTCACTCCGCAAAGCCTATTTAAGGTAGGAATTTCACGGTGAATGATAGGGCCTTAAGGAGTATAGAAGTTGGAAAGTTATGTTGCAGTTGTACAGGACATTGGTGAGGCTGCACTTGGAGTATTGTGCTCAGTTTTGGTCACCTTGCTACAGGAAGGATGTTATTAAACTGAAAAGAACGTAGAAGACATTTACAAGGATGTTGCTAGGACTCAAGGGTCTGCGTGACAGGAGAAGTTAGACAAGCTATTTTTCTTTACAGTGTAGGTGACTGAGGGGAAAGCTTATACGAATGTATAACATCATGAGAGGCATGGATAGGGTGAATGTACTCACTTTTTCCCAGGGTTGGGGAATTGTGGATTAAAGGCCATCAGTTTAAGGTTAGAGAGAAAAGAATAAAAGGGAACCTGAGGGGCAACTTTTTTTAAACAGAGGGTGATACACATGTGGAATGAGCTGCCAGCACATTTAAAAGGCATTTGGACAAATACATGCGTAGGAAAGGTTTAGAAGGATTTGGCAAAAGTGAGGACTGCAGATGCTGGAAACCAGAGTTTAGGTCAGAGTGGTGCTGGAAAAGCACAGCAGGTCAGGCAGCAGCCGAGGAGCAGGAAAATCGACGTTTTGGGCCTGATGAAGGGCTTTTGGCCGAAACGTCAACTTTCCTGCTCCTCGGATGCTGCCTGACCTGCTGTGCTTTTCCAGCACCACTCTGGTCTAAACCCTGAAAAGGATTTGGGCCAAGACAGGGAAATGGGGTTCGCATATATGGATATTTTGGCCGGCGTGGACTGTTTAGGCCAAAGGGCTTGTCTCTGTGCTGTCGGACTCTATGACTCACAACATGAGCACATATATTGTTATCGTTAAAAATGATCTTTCTACTTACCTGTGTCATTTGATCATCTTCTACACTTGATTCACAGGCAGGTAATACTGCTTCCAGAACATGAAGAGCAAGTAGCCTTGTTCTCAGGTTTCCAACCAGTGGTACACCTGCCCAACAAAATATGACACAATCTGCTAGATTATCCCTATACAGCATAACCATTAGCTATCCTTGAGGAAAAACATCAATCAGCAAGAGGAATAGGAGATTCAAACCAAAAGACCGACGGGTGCTATAACTCAGAAATAAATACAGAAATTGCTAGAAAAGCTCAGCAACATCTGTGAAGAGAAATCAAAGCTAACTTTTCAAGTTTGGTGACCCTTTCTCAGAACCCATATCATTTATGTTTGTTTGGAAAAGGACAAAGATAGTCTACAAAAAAAGGGTTTGGATTGGGGGAAGGCAGATTTTATTAAAATAAGGCAGGATCTGGCCAAATTATACTTGGAAACAGCTGCTTGTAGCTAGATCAACAGCAGAACAGTGGGAGGTACTTAAAAAGGAATTGGGTACATGCTCAACATGTTCCCTTTAGGGTGATGTATAGAAGCAACAACGCCAGAGAAGCATGGATATCTTGGAATATCCAAGGTTGAATAAAAAGGAAAAAAGGAGCACATGACAGATACATCGGGAGCAAAACAGTGGAGGCCGAAGAGAAGTGATTAGATTAGATTAGATTATTTACAGTGTGGAAACAGGCCCTTCGGCCCAACAAGTCCACACCGACCCATTGAAGCATAAGTCACCCAGACCCATTCTCCTACATTTACCCCTTCACCTAACACTACAGGCAATTTAGCATGGCCAATTCACCTAACCTGCACATTTTTGGATTGTGGGAGGAAACCGGAGCATCTGGAGGAAAACCACGCAGACACGGGGAGAATGTGCAAACTCCACACAGAGAGTCGCCTGAGGCCGGAATTGAACCCGGGTCTCTGGCGCTGTGAGGCAGCAGTGCTAACATTTAAGAAAACAGTTAGCAGAGCAAAGAGGGGGCATGAGAAACACTGACAGGAAAGATTAGGGAGAATCCCAAGATAACCTACAGATATACTCTAGGAGTTCAGGGTGGGATTGTCAATTGGATAGAAAATTAGCTTAATGGCAGGAGACAGAATCATGGTGGAGGGTTGTTTCTCGGAACGGAAGCCTGTGACCAGCAGTGTTACCCAGAAATCGGTCCACTTTTATTCTTGTCTATTAGCACTGAGCGGAATTTCGGCAGAGAGTTAATACCTATTCCAACAAGTCCTGACAAACCTATCCCAATAGTCACTGCGTCAGAGGTCAGATCACTTTTCCTTCGTATGAATCCAAGAAAAGCAATGAGACCAGACGGAGTACCAGGTCTTGCACTCAGAGCACGTGCAGAGGTCTTCTCGGACATCTTCAACCTCTTTATGCAGCAGGCCACTGTCCCTCCCTGTTTCAAGAGGGACAACATCATCCAAAGAAGGCTCATGCAGCATGTCTCAATGACTACCGCCCAGTGGCCCTAACTTCGGTGGTCATGAAGTGCTTTGAAAGGCTGGTCATGGCATTAATCAACTCCAGCCTTCCCACTACTCTTGGCCCACTCCAATTTGCCTATCGGACCAATAGATCCACATCAGATGTCATATCACTTGCCATTCACTCCTCCCTAGAACATCTTGACACCAAAAGCAGCTACGTAAGAATCCTAGTCATTGACTACAGTTCAGCCTTCAAGACTATTATTCTCTCAAGACTGATTATTAAGCTTAGAGATCTCTGCAACTGGATTCTCAGTTTCCTGACCCACAAGCCACAATCAGAAGATTGGGGACAATATTTCATCCTCACTAACACTCAACACTGGAGCCCCTCAGAGGTGTGTACTCAGCCCCCTACTGTACTCACTACATATCATGACTGCGTTGCCAAATACTAGACTAATGCTATTTACAAGTTTGCTGATGATACCACCATTGTCGGTCAATAGACAATAGACAATAGGTGCAGGAATAGGCCATTCTGCCCTTCGAGCCAGCACCACCATTCAACATGATCATGGCTGATCATTCTTAATCAGTATCCTGTTCCTGCCTTATCTCCATAACCCTTGATTCCACTATCCTTGAGAGCTCTATCCAACTCTTTCTTAAATGAATCCAGAAACTGGGCCTCCACTGCCCTCTGGGGGCAGAGCATTCCACACAGCCACCACTCTCTGGGTAAAGAAGTTTCTCCTCATCTCTGTCCTAAATGGGCTACCCTATATTTTTAAGCTGTGTCCTCTGGTTCGGCACTCACCCATTAGCGGAAACATGTTTCCTGCCTCCAGAGTGTCCAATCGTTTAATAATCTTATATGTCTCAATCAGATCCCCTCTCAGTCTTCTAAACTCAAGGGTATACAAGCCCAGTCGCTTCAGTCTTTCAGCGTAAGGTAGTCCCACCATTCCAGGAATTGACCTCGTGAACCTACGCTGCACTCCCTCAATAGCCAGAATGTCTTTCCTCAAAGTTGGAGACCCGAACTGCACACAATATTCCAGGTGTGGTCTCACCAGGGCCCTGTAAAGCTGCAGAAGAACCTCTTTGCTTCTATACTCAATCTCTCTTGTTATGAAGGCCAGCATGCTATTAGCCTTCTTCACTACCTGCTGTACCTGCATGCTTACCTTCATTGACTGGTGTACAAGAACACCCAGATCTCTTTATACTGCCCCTTTACCTAAATGGAATCAATTTAGGTAGTAATCTGCCTTCCTGTTCTTGCCACCAAAGTGGATAACCATACATTTATCCACATTAAACTGCATCGGCCATGCACCTGACCACTCATGTAACCTGGCCAGGTCACCCTGTAATCTCCTAACATCCTCATCACATTTCACCCTGCCACCCAGCTTAGTACCATCAGCAAATTTGCTAATGTTATTACTAATACCATCTTCTATATCATTAATATATATTGTAAAAAACTGCGGTCCCAGCACTGATCCTTGCGGTACCCCACTGGTCACTGCCTGCCATCCTGAAATGGAGCCGTTTATCACTACCCTTTGTTTCCTGTCAGCCAACCAACTTTCAATCCAAGTCAGTACTTTGCCCCCAATACCATGCACCCTAATTTTGCTCACTAACCTCCTATTTCTCTCTCCCACCTTTCTTAAAAAGTGGTATAACATTACTCACCCTCCAATCCGCAGGAACTGATCCCGATTCTATCGAACTCTGGAAAATAATCACCAACGCATCCAAGATTTCTCGAGCCACCTCCTTCAGTACCCTGGGATGTAGACCATCAGGCCCCGGGGACTTATCAGCCTTCAGACCTAACAGTCTCTCCAACACCAATTCCTGGCAAATATAAATTCCCTTAAATTCAGGTCCTTCAGCCACTGTTACCTTAGATGGTCGAATCTCAGATGGCGATGAAGCAGATTACAGAGAGGAAATGGAATACCTGGGAAAATGGTGCACTGAGAACAACCTAGCTTTCAATACCAGCAAGACAAAGGAATTCATTATTGACTTTCGGCAGGATGTTACTCATGCCCCTACATATTAATAGGACAGAGGTGGAACTAGTGGAGAGTGAAAAGCTTCTTGGAGTGATCATCAACAACAAGCTTTCCTGGACTCTTCATGTGGATGCACTAGTTACAAAGGCCCAACAAAATCTCTTCATCCTCAGGCAGCTGAGGAAATTTGGCATGACGGCAAATACCCTTGCCAACTTTTATAGACGTGCCATCGAGAGCATTCTGTCTGGATGTACCACTACCTGGTATGGCAACTGTACCATTCAAGATTGGAATCAGTTACAGGGAGTGGTGAACACGGCCCGGAACAAACGCCAACCTCTCATCTATAGAATCCATCTACCAGGCTCCCCGGTCAAGGAAAGGTCGCCAGCATTCTGAAAGATCCATCCCACCCTGGCAATGTTTTTCTACAACCTCTACCATCGGAGTGAAGGTACAGAAGTCTGAATACACGCATCAGCCAGTTTCAAAACAATTTCTACCCTACTGTTGTTAGAGTACTGAATGGACTCTCAAACTCAACATTCGCCTGTACACGTGTTTTTGTTTTTGCCACTGTTTACTTATTATTTACTTATCTATGCCAGTTAACTATGTAATCTGCCTGTACTGCTTGCAAGACAAAGCTTTTAACTGTGCCTCTGTACACATGACAATAAATTCAATTCAATTTATATAAATGATTTAAATGAGAATTTAGAAGGCATGGGTAGTAAGATTGGTGGAAAAGTGGACAGTGAAGGTTATCTCAGATTCCATGAGATCTAACCTGCTAAACTGTCTCCCATGAGGAACCTTGTTGCACGCCTTACTTAAGTCCATATAGATCATGTCCACCACTCTGCCATCATCAATCCTCTTCGTTACTTCTTCATACAACTCAATCAAGTTAGTGGGACATGATTTCTCACACACACAAAGCCATACGGACTATCCCTAATCAGTCCTTGCCTATTCAATTTTCTCAGATCATTCAGCAATGACACTAAAATTGGAGGTGTAGTTCACAGCAAAGAAGGTTACCTTAGATTAAAATGGGATCTTGATCAGATGAGCCAATGGGCTGAGAAGTGGCAGATGGAGTTTAATTTAGATAAATGCGAGGGGGTGTATTTTGGGAAAGCAAGTTTTAGCAGGACTTATACACTTAATGGTAAGTTCCTGGGGAGCTTTGCTGAACAAAGAGACCTTGGAGTGCAGGTTTATAGCTCCTTGAAAGTGGAGTAGCAGGTAGATAGGATAGGTAGATTGGTATGCTTTCCTTTATTAGTCAGAATACTGAGTACAGGAGTTGGGAGGTCATGTTGCGGCTGTACAGGACATTGGTTAGGCCACTTTTGGAATACTGCATGCAATTATGGTCTCCTTCCTATCGGAGAGATGTTGTGAAATTTGAAAGGGTTCAGAAAAGATTTATAAGGATGTTGCCAGGGTCGGAGGATTTGAGCTATAGGGAAAAGTTGAATAGACTGGATGGACTGCATTTGGATGGGTATATGAATAGGAAGAGTTTGGAGGGGCTACACTGGGTTGGGATATCTGGTCAGCATGGACGAATTGGACCAAAGGGTTTGTTTCCGTGCTGTACATCTCGAATACTCTAATTTGATTTGTGGGCGGCACGGTGGCACAGTGGTTAGCACTGCTGCCTCGCAGCGCCAGAGACCCGGGTTCAATTCCCGTCTCAGGCGACTGACTGTGTGGAGTTTGCACGTTCTCCCCGTGTCTGCGTGGGTTTCCTCCGGGTGCTCCGGTTTCCTCCCACAGTCCAAAGATGTGCAGGTCAGGTGAATTGGTCATGCTAAAATTGCCCGTAGTGTTAGGTAAGGGGTAAATGTAGGGGTATGGGTGGGTTACGCTTCGGCGGGTCGGTGTGGACTTGTTGGGCCGAAGGGCCTGTTTCCACACTGTAAAGTAATCTAATCTAAAAAAAGACTGGGGCGTCGGAGGCTGAGCTCTATAAAATCATGAGGGGCATGGACAGGGCAAATAGACAAAGCCTCTTCTCTGGTGTGGGGAAGTCCAAAACTAGAGGGAATAGGTTTAGGATGAGAGCGGAAAGATATAAAAGAGACCGCAGAGACAACGTTTTCATGCAGAGGGTGGTGCGTGTATAGACTGAGCTGCCAGAGGAAGTGGTGGAAGCTAGTACGATTGCAGCATTTAAAAGGCATTTGGATGGGTATATGAATAGGAAGAGTTTGGAGGGGCTACACTGGGTTGGGATATCTGGTCAGCATGGACGAATTGGACCAAAGGGTTTGTTTCCGTGCTGTACATCTCGAATACTCTAATTTGACAACTGCAGAGAAAACTAGACAGAGCAAAACAGAGCAACCAGTCCAGAAACCTCCCCAAATCACTCTGCTCCTGTCAAAACTCAATTCTCTCCTTTTATTTTCTTTGGAATCAATATTTCCTCTGGCTAACTGGTTAACACTAAATCAGCATCTAACCAGCTGCAAACCCTAAGCATAACAATCACTCAGTGCTGATTTTGTTTTACAGTGTTCTTAGATCAGCCATTAAGTTGCATTACTTCCCAGGCCAGTTCCTAACATTTAAAATCTACTTTTATTTTCTTCTCCTTTAAAACAAGCAGCAGTTCAAAGTTCAATTCCCAATTTCAACTCTCAGACTGCAACATTATGCAACTCCACAACCGTAACTAATACACATGAAATGCACATCCTCAAAAACTTTTAACAATCTTAAAGAGCCTTTGGCCCCTCAGCAAAAGTATGTTACCTCTCCAAAAGGGCATCTTCCCCAAAGGTGTTTTGGGAACAGATCTAAATGGACACCTTATTCTCCAAAAGGGTACCTTAGCTACCCAAACAAATCCAAAGTTCAGAACCGATCTTACGTGGTCTAATTTGCACTTCAGCTACTTTACCTAAAAGACAGCTGAAAATGTAAATGGATAGTTACTTCTGTTAATGCATTTCCAAAGCCACCTCTGCGAAAATGGGAAGTGCTGAGTTTGGGGCGGTGCTTTCACGCCAGTTTCCCCCATTGAGTGGCTCTCTATTCTGGCAAACATCTGGGCCCTAATAACTCCATATGCAGTTTGGAGGTATTTTAAGACACTTCTGTAAATTACCTTGGAATGATTTATTGTATGAAGTGTGCTATTCAAAGTTACTGGTATTATTCAGGTGGTGAATATTTGGATTAGGATCGTTAGGTGGTTGTTTTTGACCAGTGCAGATTTGATCAGCTTGTTCAAAGCTGTAGATCTGTATGACTGACTCCATGACTGGCTTTCAGAAAATAATCAAAACTCTTTTCGAGAGTATATGAATAAAGTCAGTTTCTTTAAAAAAATCACCACCCTGTGGCAGAATGGTTGACAATAAAAATATTTAAAACTTAAAATAGCTTCAAGTTTGTGGCCATTACCATCTTCCTGAATGCAACATTATTCATACATTGTATCTGCACTTACTCTGCATGTGGATTTATAATCAAAACCCAGCCTGACGTTGAAAAATATACTCATGAGAATTGATGATACAATGATAATGATTCAAGACATTTTTCTTGAGAAACAGGAAATGGTTTTGTGACACTGATACTTATATACACAAATTTTGCCAAATCACTAGATGTCAATATATATCAATACGCCCAGTGTGACATTCCTGATGTTTTGGGACAAGTTACAGAACTAGCTTGATATGCTTATGTACTCCAATCTGAAACTGAAGTTCCAATATTAAAGTTCGCTGAACAAATAGTAATTAAATTCAGAGTCCATGTGTTTATTTTGTGGCAATTAGACTTTCTAACCTGAGAGACAGTTCCCACTACAGTACTGTGCACATTGTATTTATAATACTCCCATAATTCGGTATCAGCCAATTTACAGTTTCTTGAAAAAAGACATTTCTTAAAGAATTCAAACTGAAGATTGAAATTTATATGCCATTTATGAAGCATCATTTGATAAAGCAGCTACAATTACCTGTATTCTTAGAGAATAGGGAACACTTTAGACTATTTCCTAAATGTTCCAACCACATTATCAGACCACAGATTGCCCACATACAATACCATGGGAGCTACTTCGCATTAAGGATTAATTAATTTTGCAGGAGAAGTTCCATACCAGAAAAATATTTTTGTGCAGCAATGTTAAGTAGCACTTCGGTCCATTTAGGTGATGCCATTTTTGACTGAATAGCTTTTGAGGAAACAACTCTCCGCAGAAAAACAAGAAAATCTCCCAACTGCAGATCTGCTGTGTGTTGTTTTCGTAGAATAGCTGTAGAACAAAAACAGTGCAAGAAGATGTCAATCACATAACACAATATCAAGAAATGACTGAGCAACATTCCTGATATAGGAATCAGATTTATTTGATATGGAGGAATGGCACTGAAATAAGATAGCAGTAAATAGCTCTACTGCATGATTACTAGTAACCTTGGCATTGAGACACCGAAAGATATCTTGTGCTCTGATTTTTATGAATTAATTTAGTTACTTCTATTAATATTCTCCTAAACTTATACATGTACAAAATTGAATGCTAAAAATGAATAAGAACATATCTGTAATATTTGTACCACATTTGTAAACATTGTTATCACACAGTCACAACTCATTTGTGATTTAATTGAAAGGAAGAGAAATTCAAAACTATAGGTGCAAGACTTACCCAGAATCCACAATATTAATCAAATCTATTTTACTAGTTTCAAGAATCTGGAATATTTCACTGGTTTCAAGGAACCTCAGCAATTTTCTTTATGTTTACTCTCAAGCAAACAAGAACCCCTGAGAACCGATATTTACAGAAAAGAAGTGGGTGGCAGACTGTAGTCTGACAGTCATTTCGTTGTAAGTGGGAATTTTAACCATGCATTCTTGGGAGTTTTACCAACTCCTGATATGATCCTAAATAAATATAAGAGAGGTAGCTGACATGGTGAAAATCAAGAATTTAATTAATTTAAGGACAGTGTCTGAAAGCCCCACTGGAGTAGAGAGAAAAAACAAAATCACAAAATAAGATTACATTCAATTCCAGTGATGAAGTGCTGCACACCACAAACCTTTCTTTTGGAGTTTCTCACACTTTAACCACAGGTGCAAATCCTGCAGCTACAAACACATCCTCAACTTTAAAACACAACGTAGAACAATCTTTTGCAAATATTGTCCCAATACCTTTCAAATCTTTGGTATCTTCAGTCTCACCAATCTCATCTGATCTGTTTTTTCCGTCCCCATGCAAAGGAGTCAGGCGCACTCCAGCCTGAGAGAGTAGGTTTTTCAGCTGACTGCAGAGCAGGTCTAAGAGAGACTGAACCACCTTAGGACTTAGCTTGTCTGCATAGGTTCTATGGAACAAGAATAAAGTACACATAAAAGTATCTATATCTGAAATGTTGAAGATGATATTGTGGTTTTAAATTGGTAACAGCACTGTTCAATGCAATAATTTGCATGCTATCAGAACACTGAATTTAATACACATTCAGAGCTGAATTTTCAGAGTTTGATACAACAGACTGATTTGATTAGGGCATGTGGGAAAAACAGAAATCGCTGGTGAAACGCAACAGGACTGGTAGCGTCGAAAAATGGAAGAGTTGGGTGCGGGTGAAGATGAGGGAAGAGCTTAGCGTGAGAGAGAGGGAACATGAACACGCACAAAAGACAGGATAGGCAAGAGCACAGGACAGTGCGCAAGTGCACATGAGAGCGTGGGCAAGGGGAAGGGGGTCAGACAGGGAGGGAGAGGGAGCAGGCATGTGCCAGAGAGACGCAGAGGCAGCGGTCACATGGCAGAGGGAGGGGGCGCGTGCCAAAGAGAGGCAGAGGGAGCGGGCACATCGCCAGAGAGACGCACAGGGAGTGGGCACACTGCCAGAGAGACGCACAGGGAGCTGGCACACTACCAGAGAGACGTACAGGGAGTAGGCACATACTAGAAAGTGGCAGAGGGAGTGGGCATACCGCTAGAGAGGCAGAGGGGGTAGGCACACTGCCAGAGATGCACAGGGAGCAGGCATGTGCCAGAAAGTGGTAGAGGAAGCAGGCATGTGCCAGAGAGAGGCAGAGAGAGGGGTCACGCACCAGAGAGTGGCAAAGGGAGGGGGCATGCGCCAGAGAGAGGAAGAAGAAGGAAGCATGCACCAGAGCATGGCACACAAAGCAGGCATGCGCGAGAGGGAAGGATGGTGATGGAGCGGCAGGAGCATGTGTCAGAGGGAGAGGTAACGAAGGAACGGAATGGGAGCAAGGGAAGGCATGCATGGCGGAAGGGAATGAAAGGAATAAATAATGGGTATGCGCCAGAGGGAGGGGGAGTGTGGGAACGTGTGCAGCGGAGTCGGGAGTGAGTAGGGACTGAGGGGCATGTGCATGGTGGGGTGGAATGGAGGGGGACAGAAGGCCAGTGCACAATGGAGAGAGAGCACGAAGGAGGGTTGGGGACCAACGGTACATGCAGGGCAGAGGGGTCGGGCGATGGGGACGAAGTTACGGTTGGGGGAGGGGGGGGTTGGGGGAGTAGGTGGGCTGACAACATGAGCACGATGGAGAGGCAGAGAGAGGGAGCATGGACCCACGCGCTGAGGAGGGGAGAGGGAACGAGGGCTCGCGTGCTGAGGAGGGAATGGGAGCCTGCGCGCGGAGGAGGGGAGAGGGGAGAGAGAACGCGGGCCTGCACGCTGACCGTGAGAGGGAACGATGACCCACATGCAGAGGAGGGAGAGGGGACTAGGGCCCGCGCACAGAGGACGTGGGGGGAGGGAACGAGAGCCCGCGCGCCGAGGAGGGGAGTGGGGAACGAGGGCCCGCGCGCCGAGGAGGGGAGTGGGGAACGAGGGCCCGCGCGCCGAGGAGGGGAGTGGGGAACGAGGGCCCGCGCGCCGAGGAGGGGAGTGGGGAACGAGGGCCCGCGCGCCGAGGAGGGGAGAGGGAACGAGGACCCACGCAACGAGGAGGGGAGAGGGGAACGAGGGCCCGCGCGCCGAGGAGGGGAGTGGGGAACGAGGGCCCGCGCGCCGAGGAGGGGAGTGGGGAACGAGGGCCCGCGCGCCGAGGAGGGGAGTGGGGAACGAGGGCCCGCGCGCCGAGGAGGGGAGTGGGGAACGAGGGCCCGCGCGCCGAGGAGGGGAGTGGGGAACGAGGGCCCGCGCGCCGAGGAGGGGAGTGGGGAACGAGGGCCCGCGCGCCGAGGAGGGGAGTGGGGAACGAGGGCCCGCGCGCCGAGGAGGGGAGTGGGGAACGAGGGCCCGCGCGCCGAGGAGGGGAGTGGGGAACGAGGGCCCGCGCGCCGAGGAGGGGAGTGGGGAACGAGGGCCCGCGCGCCGAGGAGGGGAGTGGGGAACGAGGGCCCGCGCGCCGAGGAGGGGAGTGGGGAACGAGGGCCCGCGCGCCGAGGAGGGGAGTGGGGAACGAGGGCCCGCGCGCCGAGGAGGGGAGTGGGGAACGAGGGCCCGCGCGCCGAGGAGGGGAGTGGGGAACGAGGGCCCGCGCGCCGAGGAGGGGAGTGGGGAACGAGGGCCCGCGCGCCGAGGAGGGGAGTGGGGAACGAGGGCCCGCGCGCCGAGGAGGGGAGTGGGGAACGAGGACCCGCGTGTGGAGGAGGGGAGAGGGAACGAGGACCCGCGTGTGGAGGAGGGGAGAGGGAAGCAAGATGCTTTTCTGAATGGTGAGTTGTGACTCGTGGTGTTCCACAGGGATCAGTGCTGGGACCTCTGCTGTTTGTGGTCATAACAATTTGGAGGAAAACATATCTGATTTAATTTGTCAGTTTGCGGAATTATAGAAACATTGGTGGAATTGTGGATAGTGAAGACAACAGTCAGAGGATACAGCAGGATATAGATCAGTTGGAGCCAAATGTGAGGTGATGCATTTTGAAAGATCAAATACAAATGGAAATTACACAATGAATGGCAGAACCCTTCAGGGTATTGATATGCAGTTGGCTTTGGCTCTGCAGATCCACAGATCACTGAAGGTGGCAGTGCTGGTAGATATGACAGTAAATAAAACTTATGGCATGCTTGCCTTCATTGGAAGGGGCACGGAGTGTAAAAATAGGTAGTTTATGCTGCAGCTTTACAGAACTTTAGTAACGCCACACTTGTAATATTGCATACCGTTCTGGTCATCATATTACCAGTGTGATAGGGTTGCTTTCGACGGGGTACAGAAAATATTTACCAAAATGTGTCTGGTATGGGGGATTTTAGCTATGAAGAAAGTTGGGATAAACTGGTTTGTTTTCACTGGAACGCAGGAGGTTGAGAGGTGTACCAATATAAGTTTATAAGTTTTTCAATGGCATGGATTGAATAGGAAGTGTGGGGTTTTTCCCCAGGGTGGAGCAGTCAGTTACTAGGGGACACAGGTTCAAGATAGGGTTGGTGGGATGAGGGGAGTGTGAGAGTTAACAGAGATGTGCGAGACATGTTTTTCACACAAAAGATGGTGAGTGCCTGGTCCTTGCTGCCAGAGGCAGGGAGCGGCCACAGCAGCAGCGTTAAAGAAGCACCTGGACAAATTCATGAATAGGGAGTAGAAGGATCCTGTAAATGAAGACAGCTTTAGTAAGGAAGGGCAAAATGTGTCACCACAGGATTGGAGAGCTGAATGCCTATTCTTGTGCTTGTTCCTCTGTCTTTTTTTTCACAAAATGTGAGAATTTCATTAGGAATGTCGTGGTTTTAATTAATTTGAAAAGCAAGCCAATTGATAGCATTTTAGTTCTCATTTGCATTGATCAATACAATCATTACTCATGTGACAGAAAACTTAAACTTTTGCTTACCCTGTGGTGATGGCAAGTATCTGAAGCAATCTAGTGCTGGCAACCTTCAAAGCTGTGCTCAGCTGTGAAACACCTGGTTTTTGTATCAATTGCAGTGGCTGCCCCAGCATAGTGTCAGTACCACACAACTGGGATAGTACATTCAATAAACCACTAGAGATTGCCAAAGACACATCCACTGGCTGGTAACGCACACTAAGGGCGAATACTGTGACCAACAAGAGACGTTGCTGGGCTCCTGTAAACAGGAATAAAATCAATATTTATCTGTAACAATACCTCTAGATTTTATATTGTGTGATAGACAATGACTAAAATATTACATACATTTTACATTTTTCAAACATAGTTTGCATTGTCATCCAGTATAAAAATAATGTAAGGTACTTAATTTAGCACTGGTGATGGTCACATGGCAAGTCAAGATCAAGAAGAGGTTTCAGATAAGAACAGGTTTCAGGTGACGTGCAGACAGGGTTTAGTAAAATTGAACCAAACAGTACGGAACTATTTCAGTAACTAATTTAAAAACACAAACAATATGTATAATGCAATCATCTGACTCACCTGTTTCTCTTTCTGTCCTTACTTTGGTTAAAGTTTTAGCTTTGTCTGCTATTAAGTGGCTCTCATTATTACACTATAAATAGGCAGGAGGCTGGAAGAATAAAGCAAGCCAGGCAGCATTAGGGGGTGGAGATGCTGACATTTCAGGTGGAACCCTTCTTCAGGACTTTGTGGCAATGGAGGAGGCCAAGGATGGTCATGTTGGAAAGGGAGTAGTTGGGGGAATTAAAATGGGCGGTCACTGGGAGGTCATTGTGGGCCCAGCTGTGATGCTCGGTGAACTGTTCCCTAACTTTACGCCAAGTGTCCCTGATGTAGAGTAGACCACATTGGGAGCAACTGATGCAGTAAACTAGATTGGAGGAGAGGCAGGTGGAACGGGATTGGAGGTAGTGCGGCAGAGGGCTGTCTGGGTGACAGAGGGAGGAAAAGCATGTTGTTCGGAATAGGGGGACATTTGGGATGCTTGAGATCAGAATGTCTCCTTGTCTGAGCAGATGCAGCGGAGGTGGAAGAATTGTGAGAATGGTATAGAGTTCTGGCAGGATACTGGGTGGGAGGTGTAGTGGAGGTAGTTATGGGAGTCTGTGGACTTGTAGTAAATGTTGATCTGGAGACTGTCGACGGAGATGGAGATGGTGAGGTCCAGAAAGGAGAGGGAGGTGCCCAAGATGGCCCAGGTGAATTTGAGGGTGGAGTGGAAGTTGATGAACTTCTCCAGTTCAGTCTGGGTGCAGGACACTGCACCGATGCAGTCATCGATGTAATGGTGGAAGAGTTGGAGCACAGTGCCTGTGTTGGTACTGAAGAGGGACTGTTTGATATACCCTAAAAAGAGGCAAGCATAGCTGGGGTCCATCCATCATGGCTACCCCTTGATTTGGAGGAAATAGGAGGAGTTAAAAGTTGTTGAGCGTGAGGACCAGTTCGGGGAGGCGGAGGGGGGTGTTGGTGGAGTGGGACTGGAAGGGAATGTTGGAGAGGAAGAAGCAGAGGGTCTGGAGTCCATCCCTGTGGAGTATGGATGTGTACAAGGACTGCACGTCCATCGCGAAAGTAAAGTGCTGAGGTCCGGGGAACTGGAAGTTGCTGAAGAGGTGGACAGTGTGGTTGGTGTCACGAATGGGAAATGCCTGAACTAAGGGGAAGAGGATAGAGTCGGGATAGGACGAGATGAGTTTGGTGGGGCAGGAGTATGCCGAGATGATGGGTCGGCCAGGGTAATTGGGCTTGTGGGTCTTGGGGAGCAGGTAGAACCGGCCGGTGTGGGGGTGGGGACTATGAGTTTGGAGGCAGAAGAGGGAGGCAATGAGGGCATGAGCAGTGCAGATGATTTTGGCCTGATGAGTTACAGTGGGGTTGTGGTCAATGGGGAGGTAGGACATGGTGTCGGAGAGGTGGCGTTCGGCCTCTGCAACATAGAAGTCTATTGTCCAGACTAACACTCGCCTTTGTCAGCGAGTTTGATGGGTGAAGCGGGAGTTGTTGCAGAATGAGTGGAGTGCTGCATGTTCGGAGGGGTTGAGGTTAGAATCGGTGGGGCGGTGGAGAAATTGAGATGGCCAATGTCATAATGGCAGTCTGCAATGAACAGGTCTAGGGCGGGTGGGGTAACCAAGTAGAGGAGCGGGAAGTGGGAAAAGGGGTCTTCGGAGAGAGGTTAGGAATTTTTGTCAAAGAAGACACGGAGGCAGAGGTGGCAGAAGAACAGCTCCACATTGTGGTGGATCTGGAATTTGTTGAGGTGGAGGTGGAGGGGTATGAATGTGAGCCCTTTGGACGGGGTCGGGGGGTGGGGGGAATAGTGAATATGTCCTGAAGAAGTGTTACACCCAGAACATCGACTTTTCCATCTCCATGCTGTCTGGCTTGCTGTGTCCTTCCAGCCTCCTGTCTGTCTATTTTGGATTCCAGCAGCTGAAGTTCTTTTGTCTCTAACCTCAATATTACACCAGTCAATACTGTATATTGCTTTCTCTAGATTCCTAAATTGAACTTGGTGAGCAAAGTATGTTAAAAGTTTGTGCGAAGATTTGTAGCTCGGGTGCTCGTTGTTGTGGTTCTGTTCGCCGAGCTGGAAGTTTTTGTTGCAAACGTTTCGTCCCCTGGCTAGGCGGCATCATCAGTGCTTGGGAGCCTCCTGCGAAGCGCTTCTTTGATGTTTCCTCCGGTGTTTATAGTGGTCTGTCTCTGCCGCTTCCGGTTGTCAGTTTCAGCTGTCCGCTGTAGAGGTTGGTATATTGGGACCAGGTCGATGTGTTTGTTGATGGAGTTTGTGGATGAATGCCATGCCTCTAGGAATTCCCTGGCTGTTCTCTGTCTGGCTTGCCCTATGATAGTAGTGTTGTCCCAGACGAATTCATCATACTACCAGCAGATAAAGGCAGAATGACGGTCATCCTAGATAAATCTGATTACATCCAAAAAGCACAACTACTTGCAGATATCAACCATACATCAGGAGCATCTCAGAACTGACAGCCAGACTACTGCGACCCCGAGGACTCATAACACATCAACTAGCCACGAAACGACACGACCAGCTATCCTTAGTAGCCACACACGCAGACAACAAGCAACATGAATTCGACTGGGACAACACTACTATCATAGGGCAAGCCAGACAGAGAACAGCCAGGGAATTCCTAGAGGCATGGCATTCATCCAACAAACACATCGACCTGGACCCAATATACCAACCACTACAGCGGACAGCTGAAACTGACAACCGGAAGCGGCAGGGACAGACCACTATAAACACCGGAGGAAACATCAAAGAAGCGCTTCGCAGGAGGCTCCCAAGCACTGATGATGTCGCCTAGCCAGGGGAGAAACGTTTGCAACAAAAACTTCCAGCTCGGCGAACAGAACCACAACAAAGTATGTTACTTTTCCAGAATGGAACACCCATCTGGTTCAAGTCAGATCACTATTAACCTCAAAAGGCCACTTAATGAGCTCAATCATCCTTGGGTAGGCACTTTAAAAAATCTATAAACCATCCTGCACAAATTCTGAAGAATCACTGAAAAGGCATTTGGCATAAAAGTGGAGCTGAACTAGGCAATATGAGGCATTAGAGAAACTAAATCAGGGGAAAAAAAAAACCTCCCAAATGAAAGCAATTGAGATGCAAGATGCATAGCAAAGAGGGAAGACAACAAATTATAATTTAAAATACCTAACTCTACAATTAGGGGTCACAGAGTGGTTCAGACAAATGGCCAAATGTGTGTCAGAGTTACAACAATACGTGGAGTTGATCCCATGAGCTACTCAAAATTCAGCTAAAAAAGAAGACTGGTCAATGAAGAGGTGACTGTACTAAAAAAAAAAAGAGCATTGTATTGTAGAAAATGTTGTGTTCTTGTGAAGGGAGTGGTTGGAGCCTTGGGCAATGGAGGAGGCAAACAGAAAGTTTGATATGGACAAGGGAAAAACAGGCACAAAAAGGAAATAGCTTTTTGGAGTGAATGTGCCTTCAGAAATGGAAGAGGGAAAGGAAGAAAGAGATTGTAATGTGCGCTAGGTGATGAGATGTTGGAAACAAGCTGGCAAACAGGATGTTGGTGGGATGGTGATCATTAACAAAAAGAGGTTCAATTATTGTTTGATGGGGGGGGGGAGCGAATAGCTAAAGCACACAAACAATGTTATTGCAATCAAGTGCTCTAAGACTAGACAAGGAGCAAAGGGGAAAAAAGGCATGCACGTCAGAAACTTTGACATATATATATATTTCCCTTCATTTTGATCTATCACTTAAAGTCCTATTCACTTCCAAGTTTTAGTCTCATTTAAAGGTTCCACTATAATAATAATAATACATATTTTCCCTTTAGGGATGCAGATCTGTGTTGTATTTCATGAATATGTTCACACATAAAAGAACAATCCTCAGAAAATAATTTCTCAATACTCTGTTCATGATCTGTACTGTAGTATCAAGAAATGTTTAATGAATCACACCCTTTGATTTCAATTCACATCTCTGAATCGAATATTAATAGTTATCTTTCTTAAGCACAAACAAAATCACAGCAGCTATTGCTTTCAGGGAGGTACAAACCAACTTTAGCAGAGGGATGGGAACCAAAACGTAGTGATAACAATGAAAAACATGGTGTACGAGAGATTGCAGAGGTAGTGGGCCAAGAGTAAGAAGTAAGAGGTATTGTTATGTGGTGTCAGACTAAAAGGGATTGCAATGAATTCTATATCAGATGGACTGCAGCAGTTCAAGAAGGCAGCTCACCGCCACATTCTCATGGGCAAACAGGTATACCCACATCCCACAAACTAATGATGGGAGTACTACGTTGTTCTGATGGTGTCCTGGTTCAAACTGGACATGGTTGATTAACTATTCCCATATATATGATGCTCACGAAAGCCAGCAAAAAAGGAAACCCAAAAGTCTTCTATTAATAATTAAGTATAATGTGAAGGTGCCCATGTTGGACTGCGGTGGAAAAGGTCAGAAGTCACATAATACCAGGTTATAGTCCGACAGGTTTATTTAAAATCACAAGCTTTCAGAGCGTTGCCCCCCTTTATTAGGGGGCCAGATGTCACCTGATGAAGGGGCAATGCTCTGAAAGCTTGCGATTTCAAATAAACCTGTTGGGCTCTAACCTAGTGTCATGTGACTTCTGATCTAATACTTAAGTAATAAAAGGGTAGAAAGAGGAGAGGTTGGATCAATCAGGGACCATAAAGGACTGATGCACATTAAAGCAAAGGAATGTCCCAAGGTGATAAATGAGTACTTTGCACTTTCTTTTACCAAGAAGATGCTGCCAAAGTCATCAGCAACTCCTTTTTTGAACAAGAGCATGTAAGGATGAACTCAGCAACTACAGATAATCCAACTAAGTGGTGGAAAAGCTTACATAATTTATATTAAGGATCAAAACCTTAAGTCACTTCCACATGTGTGGATTAATCAAGGAAATCCAAGAAAGTTAACTAACTCGATTTGAGTTTTTTTGAAAAAGATTAAAAACACTTATGAGGATAATGATGTAGATACGATGTGCATGGTGTTTGATGAAATGCCACATAATAGGCAAGCAAGCAAGCTGCAGCCCATGGATTGAGCAGAGCGGCCGTATGAGCACTAAGTGGCTGAGTGGCATGAAACAGTAGCAGTCGACGATTGTTCTTCAAACAGGAAGGAGGTATATGGTGAGTTTCACCAAGGCCTGATCTTAGGGCCTCGGTTGTCTTCATGTATATGTTTATTAACGATTTAGACTTGGGTGCACAGGGCAAAATTTCAATACTGGAACTTGATATTCACATTTGGAACTTGAACAATAAGGAGGATAGTGATAGACAAGAGAACACAAACAGATTAATACAATGGTTGTAAATGTGACAAATTTAATACAGAATTGAACTGATAGATTCTTATATGACGGACTAAGTGAAGCAATTTAACCAAAGGTTATACATTCTAAAGGAAGTGCAAAGATAGAGACATCAGGAGTATTCATGCACAAATGATTGAAGGTGGTAAGACAAACTGTTAAAGTGATTTAAATGTGAACATAATTAAGAATTGCATAAATACAGAGTTAAAAAGCAAGGATCTTGAAATCAGTTTACAGATTTGGCCTCAGTGTCCACTATCTTCAATATGTTGCCCTTTAGGAAGGATGTGACGGCTTTAGAAAGGATGCAGGAAAGTTTTATGAATATATTTCCAGAGCTGAATGATTTCTGTTAGAGGTCAGGTCGAAGAAACTAGGACTGTCTTCCTTGGAGAAGACGTGGGTGTGAGGCACAGAAAATAATGGTTGTAGATTGAATCAAGAGACAGAAACAGTTCTAACTAGTGGGAGGTTCCACAACGACAGCACACCAATTGAACATAGTAAGCAAAAGAATCAAAGATGGTGTTTTCAGACAGCAGGTTGTTATGAACCATGCCCAGTTACTGAGGAGTGTGATGGAGGTAGGTTCAATCACAGCTTTCAAAAGGAAATCGATAAGCATTTGAAGGGTGAAAACTTTGTAGTGCCACAGGAGTGAAACCAGCAGAGTTGCTCTTAGAGAGCTGGGACAGACATAATTACTCTCCTGTGCTATAACCATTCTAAGTAAAGGAATATACAGTTTATTATTGTTCAAATTATTAAAACTCAGCTGCAGTCACTGCTGTTGAAACAAAAGCCTGTAATGCTGAATTTACATTACAGTACATTTTACAAAGTTTATTTTGAAGAATAGAAAATATTTTGAACATTAAATACCAATCAATTTAAGAGCAGCGTCAATGACATGCAAGTGTTGAGCAGAATACAGAATTTGGATACTGAACAAGATTTTACTGCATACAAGTATTATCGTTAACAGAAAACCATATACATAAATTATATATATTATTGTGTTTAGTTTTGACTTTATACTTTTCTAAACATAATGGCACCACTAAAGAAGGGATGAAAACCAAAGGAGGATGAGAGCTGACCCTTTTGAAAGAAAAGTCCATGATTACCAGCATCTCAAATTTTCCAGTTTTTAATGTAACACTTCAGCTCCTTACCAATGTGGTGCTTATTTGCTTGCAAGGCCCGATCGAGGGTAGCAGATAGTTGTTGGTAGATCTTGTGAACTGCACTCTGGATATCCACCTGAATGCTTCTCTTGGCAGCCCTAATACCGTCCTGAATGATCAAGTTAATACGTTGTGTAAATCTTGACAGACTCCATTCAAATATCATTAATACTTACAGATGGAATTTAAAGGAAGACAGTAACTTTTTAACACTTTTCACAACCCCAGGATGCCCATATCATTCTACAACCAGTTCAATACATCTTGAAGTGCAATCACTGTTTCGATTTGGGGAAAGGGGACAGCCAATTTGCAATAAACTATAATGAGAACTGAAGTTCGCAATGTTAAGGGATGAACATTGGTCAGTGCATCAGGAAAAGGTTCCCTGCTTTTCTTCAAAAATAATGCCTCAGGGTCTATTATGACAACCAAAAAAGGTTTAAATATCAACAGAAAGACAGTAATCCAAGTGTGTAGCTCTGAGAAGGGCTCCAACTGCAGTCTCCTGATGCAGAAGATAAGAATCATCATCAACCACTTCAATTAACCTTAATTTTTAAAAATATTTAAAAACATTAAATTTTTTTTTTAAAAAACACCGACACACTTCCTGTCCCTTTTAAACTGTTTATTTTCTTGATTTTTAGCAGAAATTGCCAGGTGCAAATTTGTCAAACAATAATTATATGATATGTCTAGTGGAGTTACTGCACTGCCACTGCTTGTAATGGCGAATCATAACAGGTACTTTCCATCATACGTGTGTATGGATGGGCAATTGATAAATGGAAATGGAAAACTAAGGACAGAATAATAGTCTTTAGTCTTGGAACTGAAATCTGTGCTTTCTGATCCAATTATCCACTGACCTGTAAGCTCTCCAACTGAAAACTATAACTGATTTACTTTGAAAATGAATGGATAATGGATTGGGTTGAGAAATATGGTCAGGGACTGATCAGGTGGGTACCCTTATTGGTGCCTACTTCTCCCCAGCCAATGTTCTTTTATTTGCTATGCTTATGCCAAATGTACCTCTAAGACCCTTTGTGCACAAAAGGACTTTTTGCAGAATTCACCCATCTTAATTAAGATGTGAAGGTGCCAGTGTTGGACTGGAGCAGACAAAGTTAAAAATCACACAATACCAAGATATAGTCCAACAGGTTTACTTGGGAGTACAAGTTTTCAGAGCACTGCTTCTCGTCAGGAACAGAGTGTCCTATGATCCTGCCCCACTAGCTGCCCGATGGAGGAGCAGTTCTCCAACAGCTTGTACTTCTAAGTAAACATGTTGGATGATAACCTGGCATTGCATGACTTTTATTTTTATTTAAGTCAGGCCAAACATAATGGTATCACTGTCATCTTGGAATCAGACAATGAAGTTTGAATCCCACTCAAAAGACTTGTTGATTCTTCAATTCATCCAGACAGAGGAGCTGTTAGATCAAGACAACAGCCCAATAATGATAGAGAACAGGCTCTTCAGCCCACAATGCTGTGCCAAGGGTTAAACCTAATGTAAATAAAATAACTTAACCTACACACCCCTCAATTCACTGCCTAGCAGTCGCTTAAATGTCCCCAATGTCTCTACTTCCACCACCACTGCTGGCAACGCATTCCATACACTCACAACTCTCTGCGTAAAGATCCTACCTCTGACGTCCCCTCTATACCTTTCTCCTAATATCTTAAAACTATGACCCCTTGTACCAGTCAATCGTGCCCTGGAGAAAAATCTCTGGCTATTGATTCTATCCAAGCCTCTCATTACCTTGTATACCTCTCTTCCTCCTCCTCTCCAGAGATAAATGTCCGAGCTTACTCGACCTCTCTTCACAAGGGAAGCCCTCCAGTCCAGGCAGCATCCTGGTAAACCTTATGTGCACCCTCTCCAAAGCCCCTGTATTTTTCCTATAGTAGGGCAACCAGAACTGGACACAATATTCCAAGTGTGGTCTCACCAGAGACTTGTAGAGCTATAGCAAAGCCTCACGGCCCTTAAACTCGATCCCCTTGTTAATGAAAGCCAAAACACCATATGCTTTCTTAACAATCTTATCCACTTGTGTGGTAATTATGAACTGGAACACCAAAATCCCTCTGTTCCTCCACACTGCCAAGAACACTGTCTTTAATCCTATATTCAGCATTCAAGTTCGACCTTCCAAAATGCATCACTTCGCATTTATACAGGTTGAACTCCATCTGCCAATTCTCAGCCCAGCTCTGCATCCTGTCTATGTTGTGCTGCAGCCTGTAATAGCCCTCAATACTATGAACAGCACCTCCAGCCTTTGTGTCATCTGCAAAGTTACTAACCAACACCTCAACCTCCTCATCAAAGTCATTTATAAAAACTACAAAGAGCAGAGGCCCAAGAACACAGCCCTGTGGGACACCACTCAATACTGACCTCCAGGCAGAAAACTTTCCATCTACAACCACTCTCTACCTTCTATCAGCCAACCAATTCTGAATCCAGATAATCAAATCTTCCTGTATCCCATACTTCCTGACTTTATGTATGAGCCTGCCATGCTGAACGTTATCAAATGCCTTGCTGAAGTCCAACACACCACATCCATTGCTCGACCTTCGTCAACCTGTCGATATTACATATTATTCCCAAAGACCTAAGTTCCTGTGCTGAATGCTTCATAGAACATAGAACAGTATGTTCGAGCCCTTCGACGCTCGATGGTGTGCCAACTTTTTATCCTACTCTAAGATCAAACTAATCTACATACCCTACATTTTACTATCATTAATGTCCCTATCCAATGTCGCTAATGTTTCTGACGCTACTACCACTGCTGGCAGTGTATTCCAAGCACTCAACACTCTCTATGTAAAGAACTCTGACATCGTCCCTAAACCATCCTCCAATCACTACAAAATTATGCACTCTCATGATAGCCATTTCCACCTGGGAAAAAGTCTCTGGCTATCCACTCTATCTATGCCTATCATCTTGTACACTTCTATCAAGTCATCTCTCATCCTTTGTCTCTTCGGTAAGAAAAGCCCGAGCTTCCTCAATCTTTCTTCATAAGACACGCCCTCCAGTCCAGGCACCATCCTGATAAATCTCGTCTGCACCCTCTCTAAAGCTTCCACACCCTTCCTACGATGAGACGATCAAATCTGAACACAATATTCCAAGTGTGGTCTAACCAGGGCTTAATAGAGCTACAGCATAACTCGTCACTCTTAAACTCAAGCTCCTTGCGAATGAAAGCCAACATATCATATGCCTTCTTAACAACCCTAACAACTTTGGTGGTAACTTTGAGTGATCTTGGCAACCACAAGATCCTTCTGTTATTTGACATTGCCATGAATCCTGCCTTTAACCCTGCATTCTGCATTCAAATTTGATCAACCAAACAGAATCACTTCACACTTTTCCAGGGTGAACTTCATCTGTCATTTCTCAGCCCAGTTCTGCATCCTGTCAACGTCCCGTTGCAACCTACCACAGCCCTCCACACTATCCAACACTCCACCAACCTTCCTATCATTGGCCAACTTACTAACCCACTTTTCCACTTCCTTATCCATGTCATTTTTAAAAAAACAAACAGCAGAGGTCCAAGAACAGATCCCTGCAGAACACCACTGGTCACAGAGCTCCATCCACTACCACTGTCTTCTATGGGCTAGCCAGAGTTTGGATCCAGACAGCCAGATTTCCCTGTATCCCATGCCTCTTTACTTTCTGAATAAGCTACCATGGGGAACCTTATCAAATGCCTTGCTAAGATCCATGTATACCAAATCCACTGCTCTATCTTCATCAAAGTGTCTTGTCACATCCTCAAATAATTCAATAAGGCTCCTCACAAAGCCATGCTGACCATCTCTAATCAAACCATGCTTTTCCAAATAATCATAAACCCTATCTCTCACAATCCTCTCCAATAATTTGCCTACCACTGATGTAAGACTGATCGGTCTGTAATTCCCAGGGTTGTTCCTATTCCCTTTCTTGAACAAGGAAATAACATTTGCCATCTTCCAATCATCTGGTACTACTCCACTGGACAGTGAGGATGCAAAGATCATTGCCAAAGGTACAGCAACCTCTTCCCTCCCTTCCTGTAGTAACCTTGGGTATATCCCGTCTGGCCCAGGGGACTTATCTATCCTCACGTTTCTCAAAATTTCCAGCACATCCCCCTTCTCACCAATCTGTTTCATGCTGTCCTCACAAACAATAAGTTCCCTCTCACTACTGAATACTAAAGCAAAATATTCATTAAGGACCTCCCTTACCTCTTCCAACTCCAGGCATAGATACCCTCCATTATCCTTCATCAGTGCTACCCTCACTCTGGCCATCCTCTTGTTCCTCACATAGGTTTTCCTTAATCTTACCAACCAAGGCTTTTTCTTGCCCCCTTCTAGCTCTCCTAAGTCCATTCTTCAGTTCCTTCCTGATTACCAGAACCCTCTAGAGCCCTGTCTGATCCTTGCTTCCTCAACCGTTAATAAGCTTTCTTCTTTCTCGTGACTAGACGTTTCACATTTTTGTCATCCAAGGTTCCTTCATCCCACCATGCCTTCCTTGCCTCAGTGGGACAAACCCATCCAGCACTCAGAGAAAGTGCTCCCTTAATAACCTCCACATTTCCGTCATGTATTTTCCTGAGAACATATCTGCTCCCAATGTATGTTCCACAGTTCCTGCCTAATAGCATTGTAATTCTCCCTCCCCTAATCAAATACTTTCCCATACTGTCTGCTCCTATTCCTCTCCACGACTATGTAAAATTCAGAGACTTATGATCACTATCAACGAAATGCTCTCCCACCAAGAGATCTGACATCTGACCTGGTTCATTGCCAAGCACCAAATAGAATATGGCGCCCCCCTCTAGTCAGTCTACATACGCATTGAGTCAGGAATCCTTCCTGGACACACCTGACAAAATCTGCTCCATCCAAACTATTTGTACTAAGGAAGATCCAATCAATATTCAGGAAGTTGAAGTCACCCATGACAACAACCTTGTTACTTCTGCACCTTTCTAAAATCTGTCGCCTAATCTGCTCCTCTGTGTCCCTATTGGTATTGGTTGGTCTATAGATAACTCCCAATAAGGTGACTGCTCCTCATGATCAGGTTCTGACTTCCACCCATACTGACTAGGTAGACAAACCCTCCTCGACGACCTCCCTTTGTGCAGCTGTGATACTATCCCTGATTAGTAATGCCACTCCCCGACCTCTTTTACCTCCCTCCCCATTTCTTTTGGAACATCTAGTACCCGGAACATCCAACAATCATTCCTGCCCCTGTGATATCCAAGTCTCCGTAATGGCCAGCACATCGTAGCTCTAAATACTAATTCATGCTCTACGTTCATCACCCTTATTCCTGACACACTTTGCGTTACAATTGACACACTTCAACCTGTCACACTGGCTGCAAATTTGCCCCATCAACTGTCTGTCCTCGAGCAAATACTTTGCTCAAATCATTCTACAATGTTCAGCCATCAGAACTTTTAAAATAAATACATAGATTTCATGTGAGGAGAACATGATTCAGTCACTCTGGTTGCCATTCCAATGCACTGCATGTCCATGAATAATTGCTGAGGAGCAATTCTGATCTGTTCCCAGGTAAGCTCAAGTTGAAAAAGTGTTGGAAATGCTAAGCAGGTCAGGTTTGTATTTCAAGGAATGAAGGATGAGTACAACTTTGTCCCATCTGGAGAGGAAATCACAGAATACATACATCCCCTCCATAGATTCCACAGATCTCTCCATAAACATGCTTGATTTCAGGAAAACATTGTGGGTTGACAACTATAGCAATAATCTGTAAAATCTGATTTGCAATAATAAATTTCAAGGAGTGAGCAATTAGAAATACCAAACAATTTTTACATCACTTTAAATATAGACTTGATTTGAAAATGCAATAGATGTATAACCATCACAAAGTTTATTAACACAAAATTCAGAACATGAGAAAAAGGACTATTTGCAACTGGATAATATTATCCAATTTTTATTTTAATGTTGTATTTCCATGGATCACATTTTCAAACAGAAATTTTAAGATAAATAAAATGGAGTTTTATTATAAATCAACAGACTTTGTATTTCAGATTAACCTCAATCACTCCCTAATCTGATGATTACATTTGGTAAGTACCTGATAGTGATGCAGTTGGACACTTTCACCTTTGATTCCTGCATTCCCCACTGTGCCCAGGCCAAAGCATCCTGCCAGGAATTGTAATCTGACTGATGTGAGTAAAGAAGTGGAATGGAACCATGAAGTCACAGAATTACTTCCTGTTAACTGGCTGCCCTTTTCCTCCATTCCAGAAAGTAACACCAAGATTTGATGAAGTGCTGCCAGACGTAGCTAAAAATGAGTCAAACAAAAAGTATTAGTCCAGAGCTTCATAATTAAGTTAATTATTTTTGTCCATAACTGAAGAGCTCACCTGAACTAAAGCATATTAAAATTAACTTTTTGATCAGATGAATTCTTCTATAGTTAAATCTTCCATAATAAAAACACAGACATTTCAGCCAACAGGTGAAGAGACAGGTAAGACATGAAAGGGAGCAAAGAATGCCTGTTGGATTAAATTGCATCTACTTCAATGCAAGAGGACTGATAGGTAAAGGCCAATGAACTCAGAGCGTGGAGCTATAGCCATTACAGAAACATGACTAAGGGAGGGACAGGACTGACAATTTAATTTAGCAGGCTCCCAGGGCTTTAGGTGGGACAGAAGTGGTGGAAAGAAGTGAGGTGGAGTTGCATCACTGCAGTAATCGGAGATGAAATAACTGAAAAATCACCCAGTGAGGCTTTGTGGGTAGAGCTAAGAAATAAGGAGATGGTGACGTTACTGGCGTTGTATTATAAGCTCCCAAATTGTGAATGGGAATTAGAGGATCAAAAATGCAGGGAGACTAGGGAGACCTGCAGGAGCAATAGCATTGTCATTTTAATGTTCCTAACACAGCCTGGGATTAACACAGAGTTAAATGCATAGATGGAATGGAATTTGTTATGCGCATTCAGGAAAGTTTCCTCAAGCTGTATGTAGAGGCTCCTAATTGGGAAGGGGTAAAACTCAACCTACTCTTGGGAAACAGGGCAAGGCAGGTGACAGGGTTGACCGCGGAGGAGCACGGTGGCTCAGTAGTTAGCACTTCTGTCTCACACCACCATGGACCTGGGTTCGATTCCAGCTTTGGGCAACTGTCTGTGTGGAGTTTGCACATTCTCCCAGTGTCTGCGTGAGTTTCCTCTGGGTGATCCAGTTTCCTCCCACAGTCCAAAGATGTGCAGGTTAGGTGAATTAGCTATGCTAAATTGCTCATAGTGTTCAGGGATGTGTAGGTTGGGTGCATTAGTCTGGTGTATATATAGGATAGCTGGGGAATGGGTCTGGGTGGGTTACTCTTCAGAAGGTCAGTGTGGACTTGTTGGGCTAAGGCCCTTTTTCCACACTGTAGGGATTCTATGAAGTACTTTGGAACCAGTGACCATAGTTCTATTAATTTTAAGATAGTTACGGAGAGGAACAAAACTGATCCAACCCAACCAGACCAGTACAAGCTGTCTAAACTGGGGCAAGGTGAATGGAATTAGACAGAAGCTTGCAGGGGTTGACTGCTGTAGTTTATTTGAAGGCAAAAGAACCTCTGGCAAGTGGGAGGCCTTTAAAAGTGAGACATCTAGAGTTCCAGGTCTACATGTTCCTGAGAGGGTGAAAGGCAAGATTGACAGGAACAGGGAACCCTGAGGCTTTGATCAGAATAAAGGAAGAGTTGTGGCTCAGGTAACGGCAGCTGGGATCAAGGGAACCCCTGGAGTTATATAGGATTTACAGGAGTTTACTAAAGAAGGAAGTCAGGAAGGCGAAAAAGGGGCACATGATAGCCTAGGCTGAGAAGATTAGGGTGAATCTAAAGTGGTTCTTTAAGTATACTAAAGGAAAAAGAGCAACACGAGTGAGACTACGACCTCTCAAGGACCAAAGTGGACACGTAAGGGTAGAACTGCAGGAAATGTGTGAGGTCCTCAATGAATATTTCTCCTCTGTGTTTACCGTGGAGAAAGACATGAAGACTTGGGAATTTGGGGAAGTTAGATGTTGGGGACAGTCCATTTCACATATAGCTGCTGACTTAGTCTTGCCATTGCATTTATAGAACAAGTCCAGTTAAGCTGCTGGTCAACAGCAACCCTTCCAATACATAGTATATTTAAGATGATGCATGGGGTGCTGTTCAAATGGCTTGCCTTATTTTGCATGGTTTCAAATTTCTTCAATGTTCAATAAGTACACTCATCCAAGCAAGTGGAAGATATTTAATCACACATGCTAAATAGCCAAATGAAATTGGACATATATTAACAACTGCAGTGTTTAATCCCATTCCAAATTCTGAAGTGGTCTTGTCCACCTACAGCAGGAGGTGGTCAAGATTCCAGTGTACAAGAAACAATCAAACCAGTGCCAGGCAATGAGCATGACAATCGAGGCAAGAGTTGAACCACCTCCCCATGACATTTAACGGCATCCCTAAATTTTCCATCATCAACATGCTTGCACTTAGCATTGATCTAAAGCTTAACTGGATGAACTCAGAACCATGTTAACAAGTCAGAGGCCAAGCACATTGCTGGCACAAATTTCCTAATGCTGATCCAACCCAACCAGACCAGTACAAGCTATCTCCCCACCCTCCCAAACTCAACATCAAGACACCCAGAAATTCCCCACATGATGACCCGGCTGGGTCAAGGCAAAGAGGGTAACAGATGTGAGAAATCTTTAAAAGTACCCAGATGAGCTGAGTACAGGATTAAGGATAGGATTCTTGGCAGTGTGGAGGAGCAGAGGGATCTTGGCGTGCAGGTACATAGATCCCTTAAAATGGCCACCCAAGTAGACAGGGTTGTTAAGAAAGCATATGGTGCATTGGATTGTGTTTAAGAGTCGTGAGATCTTGTTGCAGCTCTATAAAACTTTGGTTAGACCGCACTTGGAATACTGTGTCCAGTTCTGGTCACCCTATTATAAGAAAGATGTGGATTCTTTGGAGAGGGTTCAGAGGAGGTTTACCAGGATTCTGCCTGGACTGGAGGGCCTATCTCATGAGGAGAGGTTGACTGAGCTCGGACTTTTTTCATTAGAGAAAAGGAGGAGAAGAGGGGACCTAATTGAGGTATACAAGATAATGCGAGGCATAGATAGAGTCGATAGCCAGAGACTATTTCCTAGGGCAGAAATGACTAACACGAGGGTCATAGTTTTAAGCTGGTTGGAGGAAAGTATAGAGGGGATGTCAGAGGCGGGTTCTTTACACAGAGAGTTGAGAGAGCATGGAATGCGTTGCCATCAGCAGTTGTGGAGGCAGGGTCATTGGGGACATTTAAGAGACTCCTGGACATGCATATGGTCACAGAAATTTGAGGGTGCATACATGAGGATCAGTGGTCGGCACAACATCGTGGGCTGAAGGGCCTGTTCTGTGCTGTATTGTTCTATGTTCTAAATGTCATAACATTTAAGGCTATGGGCCAAGTACTGGAAAGTTGGATTAGTGTAGATGGGTTAGTCAGAATTGATTAATTGAAAAGGCTCTTCTGTGCTGCATGACTTGACTCACAATACAAGCCCAGTCCACTCAACTCTCCTCTATGGACTGCCTTCAATGGAGGAACTGTCTTCTGAGGAGAAGCTGAGAAGGGAGAACCTATACTTGCTGGAATATAGTGGAATAAGAGGCAACCTTACTGAAAGATTCTTAGAGAACTTGACAGAGTAGATGCTGAAAGGAAAGAAATAGCGAATGCACTGATGGTCATCTTCCAAAATTCTGGAACAGTCCCTAAAGATTGGAGGATAGCTAATGCAACCCCACTATTTAGTTCTGATTTGAGAGAGAGAGAGAGAGAGAGAACAAGTGCCAGGCAAACTATGAAAAGGCAAACAACTTGTGAAGGTGTTTTTTTTTAAACAAGCTGGAACGATCAAAGCAGCCTGGATGTGTATGATTAAGGTCTGACCCACAGAACGAGGATTTTTACTTTAGCTCTCAGCAGTTGCTATTGGGGTCTGGAAGAAGTGAAAGCTATTTTTGCACCTCTTGGTTACAACAAAAAGCTGGAGACTCTCTGCCTGCTACGGAAGTGGCATCTTCATGTAATCTCTTTCTGGATTTGACAAGAGTGTATTTATGAGAGGTCGCTATAGTGGAACAATTAATTAGTAATTGTTACTGCATCTATTATGCTGTTAAGTTTTCCAAGAGTTACGTTATTCCAATTCCTTATTTCTTTTGTTGTTTTTTAATCATAATGAATGAATAAACTGTGTTTTGTTTTAAATCTGGAATGCAACACTTTAGATTTACTTTTAAAAATAAGAAAAAGTTAGGATATAGACCATCTTCTGAAAATTGGTGGAAAGCAGGTGGATATGGTTTTGGTTTTGACAAAGTCCCACATAAGAGATTCATGTGTAAAATTACAGCACATGAGTTTGAGGGCCGTGCATTGAGATGGATAAAACCACAGGAGCAGAATTAGGTCATTCAGCCCAGAGTCTGCCCCACCATTCGATCATGGCTGATCTTCTCTATGTCCATTCTATCCAGGCCTCTAAGTATTCTGCAAATTTCAATCAGATTCCCCCTCATCATTCTAAAATCCATAGCATACAGGCCCAGAGCGCTCAACTGCCCCTCATATGACAAGCCCTTAATCCCTGGAAACAGTCTTGCAATCCTACTCTGGACCAGCTCCAATCCAGCATATCTTTTCTTCGACATGGGGCCCAAAACTGCTCACAATATTCCAACTCCACGAGTCACCTCCTGCCATCCTGAAAAAGACTCCTTTATCCCTCCTCTGCGCCTTCCATCAATCAGCCAATCCTCTATCCATGTCAGTATCTTGCCCCTAACACTATGGGCTTTCATTTTACTTAGTAGCATCCTGTATGGCATCTTGTCAAAGCCTTCTGGAAATTCAAATAGATCTCATCTACTGGCTTTCCTTTGTCTAACTTGCTCATTAGCTCCTCCAAAACAAAACTGTTTAGCAGACAGGGAACAAACAGTAGGAATAATGGGTCTTCTTCTGAATAGCAGGCAGTGACTGGTGGGTACAACAGGATTGGTACTGGGTCCCCAGCTATTCACAATATACATGAAAATGACTTAGATGAAGGAACAAATTGCACAATCTCAAAATTTGCAGACAACACAAAGCTGGGTGGAAGGTTGAGCTGTGAGGAAGATGCAGAGATGTTGCAGAGTGATTTGGATAGGCTGAGTAAGTGAACAAATAAATGTTAGATGCAGGGTAATGTGGTTAAATGTGAGATTGACCACATGAGTAACCAAAATAGGAAGGCAAATTATTATTAAGTGGTTGTAAATTGAGAGGAGGGGGATGCTCAAAAAGGCCTGGGTGTCCTCATGCACCAGTTGTGGAAAATGAGCGTGCAACTGCAACAGGCAGTAAAGACATCCAACTGTATTATGGCCTTCACAGCAAGAGGACCTGAGTACAGGAATAAAGATATCCTACCGCAATTATACAAGATGAGAGGCCACACCTAGAATAGTGTGTAAAGATTTGGTCTTTTCATCTGAGAAAAAATACTCTTGCTATCCAGGAAGTGGAGTGAAGGCTTATTAAATTGATTCCTGGAATGGCAGGACTGACATATGAGGAGAGGTTGAGTCCATTAGACTTTACTCACTGGAGTTTAGTAGAATGTGGGGCAATCTCATTGAAACCTATCAATTCCAAGACTAGACAGGTTAATTAGAGTCATAGAAATGGACAGCACGGAAACAGACCCTTCAGTCCAACCTGTCCATGCCGACCAGATATCCCAACCAACTCTCGTCCCACCTGCCAGCACCCGGCCCATATCCTTCCAAACCCTTCCTATTCATATACACATCCAAATGCCTCTTAAATGTTGCAATTGTACCAGCCTCCACCACATCCTCTGGCAGCTCATTCCATACAC
>NC_057759.1:7986490-8009972 GCF_004010195.1 Chiloscyllium plagiosum | reverse complement strand
AAAAAGTTGCCCCATAGGTCTCTTTTATATATCTTTCCCCTCTCACCCTAAGCCTATGTCCTCTAGTTCTAGACTCACCCACCCTAGGGAAAAGACTTTGCCTATTTGCCCTATCCATACCCCTCATAATTTTGTAAACCTCTATTTTGTACCCCTCATAATTTTGTAAACCTCCCTCAGCCTCCGACGCTCATTTCCTGCAGACGAAGGCTTGTTCAGCCTCTCCCTATAGCTCAAATCCTCCAACCCTGGCAACATCCTTGTAAATCTTTTCTGAACCCTTTCAAGTTTCACAACATCTTTCCGATAGGAAGGAGACCAGAATTGCACGCAATATTCCAACAGTGGCCTAACCAATGTCCTGTACAGCCGCAACATGACCTCCCAAATCCTGCACTCAATACTCTGACCAATAAAGGAAAGCATACCAAACACCTTGTTCACTATCCTATCTACCTGCGATTCCACTTTCAAAGAGCTATGAACCTGCACTCTGAGGTCTCTTTGATCAGCAACACTCCCTAGGACCTTACCATTAAAAGTGTATAAGTCCTGCTAAGATTTGTTTTCCCAAAATGCAGCACCTCGCATTTATCGGAATTAAACTCCATCTGCCACTTCTCAGCCCATTGGCCCATCTGGTCCAGATCCTGTTGTAAGGGTGCATACAGGGATCATAATCTAAATATAAGGGGTAAACCTTTTAGGACTGAGATAAGGAGAAATGTCTTCAGAGTGCTGAGCCTGTGGAATTCACTGCCACAGAAGGTAGTTGAGGCCAAAACAATGTGTTTTCCAGGAGGTGGCAAAAACAGCTACTGAAGCTAAAGGAATCAAAGGATTAGAGTAGAGTATTGAGTTCAATGATCAGGCTTGAAAATAGTGAATGGTACAGCAGGCTCAAGGAGTCTGGTTGCCTACTACTGCTCCCACCTTCTATGTTACTATGTTACTTCCCCTCCTGGGAGTGTAAGATGTAGAGGGCAAAATCCCAGAATAAGGGGTCACACAGCAAAGAAGAATTTGTTCACAGGCTCTGAACCTGTGGAATTCTTTACCACAGAAGACAATGGAGGTTTGGTCTTTAAGCAGATTTAAGTTGAGATAGACAGATTTTTAATCAGTAAGAGAATCATGGGTTATAGGGAAAAAGCAAGAAAGTGGAGTTCCGCATTTTACCAGAGTAGCGAGGAGAGAAGGAGTGGTGAAGCGAGGGTTGCCGGGAAGGGTGAGTTTTCCCGCATTAAAAGGGACTTAACTTGGGAGTCGGGCCTCCATTTGCCGAGAGGTGCAAGGAAGGAGCGAAGGAGTTCTGGGAAGTCATATATTTGTGTGGTTGCGTTATCCGAAACGCTACTTGGGTAGTGTCTCCCGCTCATCATCCTCCTCTAGCCAAAAAAAAAGGACCTGTGCGCCAGATTGGTAAGGTAACGAGTTTTGTTTTTAATTCCTTACTTTTTCAACAGTCTCTTTGGGAATTTAGAATAGTGGGAATGGAGGTGAGGGCAGTTGAATGTTCCTCCTGCAGAATGTGGGAGGTAAGGGTCACAACTAGTGTCCCTGATGACTATATCTGCGGGAAGTGCACCTAACTCCAGCTCCTCGAAAACCGCGTTAGGGAACTGGAGCTGGATGAACTTCGGATCGTTCGAGAGGCAGAAGCATAGGATGGGGAAGGAAACTGCAGGGGATAGGCATATTAGAAATGTGGAGCTTATTCAAGGAAAAGCTACTGTGTGTCCGAGATATGTATATACCTGTCAGGCAGGGAGGAAGTGTAGAGCGTGGGAGCTGTGGTTTACGAAGGAAGTGGAATCTCTGGTCAAGAGGAAGAAGGCGGCTTATGTTAGGACGAGATGTGAAGGCTCAGTTAGGGCGCTTGAGGGTTACAAGGTAGTCAGGAAAGACCTAAAGAGAGAGCTCAGAAGAGCCAGTAGGAGACATGAGAAGTTGTTGGCAAATAGGTTCAGGGTAAACCCTAAGGCTTTCTATAGGTATTTAAGGAATAAAAGAATGACGAGAGTAAGATTAGGGCCAATCAAGGATAGTAGTGGGAAGTTGTGTGTGGAATCAGGAGAGATTGAGGAAGCACTAAATGAATATTTTTCAACAGTTATCAGTCTAGAAAGTGACAATGTTGTCGAGGAGATTACTGAGACACAGGCTACTAGACTAGGTGTGATCGAGGTTCACAAGGAAGAGGTATTAGAAATACTGCAGAGTGTGAAAATAGATAAGTCCCCTGGGCTAGATGGGATTTATCCTAGGATCCTCTGAGAAACCAGGGAGGAGATTGCTGAGCCTTTGGCATTGATCTTTAAACCGTCATTCTCTACAGGAATAGTGCCAGAAGACTAGACAGCAGATGTGGTTCCTCTGTTCAAGAAGGGGAGTAGAGACAACCCTGGTAATTATAGACCAGTGAGCCTTACTTCAGTTGTTGGTAAAGTGTTGGAACAGGTTATAAGAGATAGGATTTATAATCATCTAGAAAATAATAATTTGATTAGGGATAGTCAGCACGGTTTTGTTCAGGGTAGGTCATGCCTCACAAACCTTATTGAGTTCTTTCAGAAGGTGACCAAACAGGTAGATGAGAATAAACTGGTTGATGTGGTGTATATGGATTTCACCAAGGCGTTCAATAAGGTACCCTACAGTAGGCTATTGTACAAAATGCGGAGGAATGGGATTGTGGGAGATATAGCAGTTTGGATCAGTAATTGGCTTGCTGAAAGAAGTGGTGGTTGATGGGAAATGTTCATCCTGGAGTCCAGTTACCAGTGGTATACCGCAAGGTCGGTGTTGGGTCCACTACTGTTCGTCATTTTTATAAATGAACTGGATGAGGGCGTAAAGGGTGGGTTAGTAAATTTGCAGATGACACTAAGGTCGGTGGAGTTGTGGATAGTGACGAAGGATGCACTTGGAGTATTGTGTACAGTTCTGGTCATTGCATTATAAGAAGGATGTGGAAGCTTTGGAAAAGGTGCAGGGGAGATTTACTAGGATGTTGCCTGGTATAGAGGGAAGATCTTACAAGGAAAGGCTGAGGGACTTAAGGCTGTTTTCGTTAGAGAGAAGAATGTTGAGAGGTGACTTAATAGAGACATATAAGATAATCAGAGGGTTAGATAGGGTGGACAGGGAGAGCCTTTTTCCAAGTATGGTGACGGCGAGCATGAGGGGGCATAGCTTTAAATTGAGGGGTGATAGATACAGGACAGATGTCAGAGGTAGTTTCTTTACTCAGAGAGTAGTAAAGGTATGGAATGCTTTGCCTGCAACGGTAGTAGATTCGTCAACTTTAAGTACATTTAAGTCGTCATTGGACAAACAAATGGATGCACATGGAATAGGTTAGATGGGCTTCAGATTGGTATGACAGGTCGGCGCAACATCGAGGGCTGAAGGGCCTGTACTATGCTGTAATGTTCTATGTTCTAATGTTCTATGTTCTATTATCTGATCAGCCAGCATCTCATCGAATGGCAGAGCAAACCTGATGAGCTTAATCTGCCCATTTCTACTCTTCTGTCTTATAGTCATAAGCTCAACAATCATATTACTTAATACCTCATTCAACTCAAGATATTGAGCAATTCTTCAACATTTACAAGATGATTAAAAGGTTATATTTAGTTCCTTCAACTTCAATACCCAATATATACACACACACACACACACACACACACAGACACACACACACACAGACACACAGACACACACACACACACCAAAAACAGCAAATTGTCCAAAAGGTTCTTCACAATTAATTAAATTTAGCCATTATTAGTCTCTAATGTTTCACATGGGACTTATAATTATAACCTTCATGAGAGGCTTCTGTTTGTGGTTGATTAGGCTGCATATATCAAGAAAACACACTACTTACCTCAGACCTGAGCTGTTGCTGCTCCATGGCAATGATGATGGCCTGAGGGTTGGAGGCCAAATTTTCTTCAGATTCTTTAAAACTTGGGGAAGTCCCTACACCTCCACTCACAAAACTAACAATGTTTTCAATGAATGCATGTATTCCAAGAGACTGATTCAGATCAAAATCAGCAGCATTGTACAGGTGAGAAGAATCATACGGCCAATCTCTACTAGATTTCAGCCGCGCCCAAGTGGCTCTCAGTGAATCTGTTGGGCCATAAAGAGGTCCTGTGGAGTATGAAATGATGGAAATAAGACTAAATTCATACAGAACATTTTGTGAACAAATACATTCTCGTCAATTTATACCATAACAAGCAGACCAAAAAAACCATGCAGAAAGCAAAATTAAAATAAAAAAACTGCCAGAATCTTACTTCTTTTATTGCAATAACATGATAGTAGGGAGAAAATGGGAATAATTGGCCATCTGTGCCAGTCTTGAAGATTCCTAGCTGACATTTTTTTGGGAAGCACTGTTGTATAAGCACATTGCAAACCTAAACAAAACACAAGGGAACTTCCGGAATTAAAACTGGTATATATAGTGATACAGGTAACAATAACCGTAACATCTAGTCATTACATTGCTTAAGCTGTGACTTTCTGCTGAGGCAAAGCAGCACCACCACAAAAAAACCACCCAACCTACTGGTCTCACAATTATGGTGCATAACAGATGGGACAAACCAATGCTGCAACAATTAAGGGACAGTATATACTGTACATGGCATAATATATGTAGGCAAGCTTAAAGCTTTAAAAAGGGTAAACATGCCATCATTTACTTGCTTGCAGCTCCTCTTGTTTCTGGGACTCAACTGGCCAACAAGGAGTAAACACACTACCACATAAAATCAGAAGACAAAAGGAGACATTTGATACAGCACATGCTTGGAAAGTTTGTGTGTGAAGCAGCTGACTGCTTTGGGCATTAAATAACTATAAGAAAGTCTGTTCAGCCATTAGAAGATTGCACACAAACATTTCAAACTATCTTGGAGAATTGTTACTGCCATACAAAGCATTATTTCTCAGGCAATTTTATACTGAACATTCTTGCTCAGCTAATATAGTGCATTAAATAATGTTAAGATATACAAAAATATCATTGAACTAAATTTAAGCTCGAGTCCAGTGAAGTGTTTACCAGTTTACATTACGGGCTCTTTCACATTATGCACAAAGCATATCCTCCAATTTCCTGTTTTTCCCCCGAAACACAAAAACTATCGATGGGCACGGTGGCACAGTGGTTAGCACTGCTGCCTCACAGCGCCAGAGACCCGGGTTCAATTCCCGCCTCAGGCGACTGACTGTGTGGAGTTTGCACGTTCTCCCCGTGTCTGCGTGGGTTTCCTCCGAGTAATCCGGTTTCCTCCCACAGTCCAAAGATGTGCAGGGTCAGGTGAATTGGCCATACTAAATTGCCCGTAGTGTTAGGTAAGGGGTAAATGTAGGGGTATGGGTGGGTTTCGCTTCGGCGGGTCGGTGTGGACTTGTTGGGCCGAAGGGCCTGTTTCCACACTGTAATCTAATCTAGACACAAATATGCAGAGTCAAGGTAACTGATGGTACGAGTACATTTGCTGCAGGCTTGAGTAAAACGTATGCTTGAAATTAACCAGAGAATAGGATGAAAAATCCTCCAATTTGCCCATAAATGGCACCAAAATTAAAAAATGAAGATTATAAAACTAAAACAATACAACAACACTTAGAAAAAGTAACAAAAATGAACATTGCCAGTTCTGGTTAAACTGATACATTTTACTAGAATTTTTCAGCATTATATTCACATCTAAATTTCAAAAGCAGCAGAGAGATCTACATATGACTCACCTCGCTTTCTCTGAACTGATGCCAAATCTAAGTCCGCATCTACATATCTTCTGGAGCTCTTTCAAAAGATAGAACAATAAATTAAATTCACAAGTCATTAACAACCAAAAAGGCAAACTATATTTCAATTTAAAAATAGAGCCTACCAACAACTTGTAACTATATCTTTTAGCTTGAGTTTACTCTTAACAGAATGGTCAAGCTCAAGGAACCACTGAAAAATATCATAATTACCTTACATCAAAGACATATCAGAAATGACTTCCAGACTACTCAGATCCCTTGACATCATGGTAGCCCACAAACCTCGCAACACACTTAAACAGCGACTAATGAACCTAAAGGACTGAATAGATACCACCAACAAAACTAACGTCAATTACAAGATACCATTCAAGAACTGTAAAAAAAATACATCGGACAAACTAGCAGGAAACTTGCCACCAGGATACACGAATACCAACTGGCCACCAAAAGATACGACCCACCCTCACTAGTTTCTACACGTACAGACAAAGAAGGAGACTACTTTGACTGGGAGAACACACATCTTAGGACAGGCGAAACAAAGACATGCACGAGAATTCTTAGAGGCATGGCATTCTAACCAGAACTCCATCAATAAACACATCGACTTGGATCCTATCTACCTTCCCTTGAAAAAAAGAACTGGAAATGACATCACCCACCTTAAGAAACCAAGATCTATAAATAGAGAGGCTGGACATACCACCAGCGTTTCACTACAGACTTTCACTGATGATGTTACCTAGTATGGTGACGAAATGTCTGAAAACAACCTTCAAGCTCAGCGAGCTAACTTACTTACTAATCATCAACCTGAACTACAAATCTTCTCAAAAATCGCTAAATATCATAATTGTCAGAGCTAATTCTCCATTGTGAGGCACAAACACAAGTGCTGACTAGTAATTAAAAACTAAAATCTAATTAAGCTGATTAAAATGTTAACCTTCAATTTTGCCTCTAATTGCTTCTAAAATCAATACAATCACAATATTGTTTGCAAATTTATTAATAATGATACCATCCAAAAATATTGAGGACACAAATTCTGTTTTCCTAAATCTGGAGTCACACAAATCTCCTGTACTTTCAAACAGCCACATGCTTAGTAATATCTCATCTATTTCTTTTAAACTCCATAAAGTACAAGCTCAATGTACTCGATCTCTTCTCATAAGAAAATCCCTCCATATTGTAATCAACCAAATGAATCTTCTCTGGACTGCCCTAGTATCACTGTATCATTCCTTACATGAGGTGACCAAAGTTTTCAGTATTCCAGGTATGGTCTGATTAGTGCCTTCAGTTTTAGCAAGGCCTCCTAATTTTTACAGTCCATACCCTTAAAATAAAAAGTCAACATTCCATTTGTCTTCCCTATCACACTAACCTGAATGAGAGTCTTTTGCAAATCATGCATCAAAATCCCAAATTCCTGTGTGCTGCAGCTTTCTGAAGTCCTTTCTTTAAATAATATTCAGTTCTTCTATTCTGCCCGCCAAAGTACGTAACCTCACATATTCCTACAATTTGTTCAATCATCAAAGTTTTTGTCTACTCACAACTTGTCTATGTCCCTTTCTAGAATGTGCTACTTGCTCGAATCCTCACTACTTGCTTTCCCACTTATATTTGTGTCATTTTGGTTTCCCTTTATCTATTCTGTTTGTTAGCTCCTCAGAGAACTGTAATAGATTTGTCATGTATGTTTCCCCCTGATGAAGCAATGATGACTGCTTGATTGTATCATGCACTTCTAAATGGTTTGGTAGTGCATTGTCACCAATCCAAAATACTTTGATTTTGCACACTAACCTCTCACATAGGACTTTAAGACCTTTCTAAAAATCTAAATATGCTCCCTCATGGATTGTACTGTTTTAGTCCTCAAAAGTCTCCAGCTATTTGTCAAACATTGCTTTCATAAATCCACTTGTTGAAGTTAATTTCACCAATACTTTGAAATAGCAATTAAATACTGTTGTTTAGTCCACTCCTGTGGCCTGAACATAAAAACAAACTGCCAAGTGTCTGTATGGTATTCTATATTGGGGAGACAGGCCGCCTACTTGCGGAGCGATTCAGGGAGCACCTCTGGGCCACCCGGACGAACCAACCCAACCAACCTGTGGCACAGCATTTCAACTCCCCCTCCCACTCCACCGAGGATATGCAGGTCATTGGACTCATCCACCGCCAAACCACAACAACCCGACGGTCGGAGGAGGAGCGTCTTATCTTCCGACTGGGAACCCTCCAACCGCAGGGGATGAACTTGGACTTCACCAGTTTCTTCATCCCCCCTCCCCCCACCTTGTCTCAGCCGGATCCTTCCAGCCCGGCACCGCCTTCCTGACCTGCAGTCTTCTTCTTGACCTCTCCGCCTCCACCCTACTCCGACCTATCACCCTCACCTTGACCTCTTTCCACCTATCACATTTCCAACTCCCCTCCTCCAAGTCCCTCCTCCCTACCTTTTATCTTCTCCTGCTGAACACTCTCTGCTCATTCCTGAAGAAGGGCCTGTGCCCGAAACGTCGAATCTCCTGTTCCCTGGATGCTGCCTGACCTGCTGTGCTGTTCCAGCAATAAAGTTTCAACTTTGATCTCCAGCATCTGCAGACCTTACTTTCTCCTCTGTATGGTATACCATAACAAGTGTGATCAAAGCAGATCTTCTCTCCTTGCAACGACTCAGTATTTTACTCACAAATGCAAAATTGGACAGTATAAAAGCTGAGGTCAAATATCTCCTCAGAGAGTGAGATCATAATAAAGTCAGCAATTTCACTCATTTCTCAATGAACAATATCACTTGAATTCTGATCTATCTGCCCACTTGTCTGACATCAGTGCATGGCCCATGATAAGAGAAAAGGAGATATAAAATAACTTGAAAAAACAAAGTTCACATCTCTGCAGGAAAAATGTCAATAAACATACCTCCCAATATTATCAAGAATTAAAAGAAAAACTAATACTGGTTCATTGAAAGCATCCATGGAGAGAAAGTAAGCTAACGTTTTGAGTCTAGATGACTGTTGTTCAGAGCTTGCTTTCTCTCCATGGATGCTGCCTAACCCATTGTGATCTCCAGAACTTTTGTTTTCACCTCACAGACTTCAACTCCGCGATACTTAAAAAATCTACCAACCTCCTCTTTAAACACTTCAATAAACATACCTCCCAATATTATCAAGAATTAAAAGAAAAACTAATACTGGTTCATTGAAAGCCCTCCCAAAACCCATCAAAAACTGACCTGGTTGCAGTTCGATATAATTTTTCTCAAATCTTGAGCTCTGGCTCGTAACTCCTGAATAATGCTACAGTAAGTCAATCAACTGAATAATTAAACTGACTTCTCCGTAGAAACACGATTAAAGGCTTTATACCTTGCTGAATTTCAAAAGTCAGTGAATAGCATCTACATGTGTGGGAGCATTCACTGGTTCAAATACCCGATTAAGAAGAACAAGAGAAACAGGCAGAAGTAAGCATTTCAGTCCCTTTAGGCTCCAGCACGCTGCAAGATCGCGGTTGATTTGCCTCATGCAACAACTCATCTTTCATGCCAACTCCTCACAAACATCAATGCAGGAGCACATTATTGCATATGCTGAAATCTAAACCAAAAAAATGCTGGAGATTAATGAATCAGGCAGCATCCATGGAGAGAAAGCAAGCTCTGAACAACAGTCATCTAGACTCAAAACGTTAGCTTACTTTCTCTCCATGGATGCTGCCTAACCCACTGTGATCTCCAGAACTTTTGTTTTCACCTCACAGACTTCAACTCCGCGATACTTAAAAAATCTACCAACCTCCTCTTTAAACACTTTCAATGTTCTGACCTCCACAACTCTCTATGGTAGGGAATTCAAATTGTTCATTACCCTCAAAAGAAATTTATCTGCGTTTCAGTTTTAAATGAATCTCCCTTTATTCCGTAACTATATCCTGCAGTTCGGGATTCCCCATTAGTGGAATTCTTCTTAGCATATATCCTGTTAAGCCGTTCTCAGAATCTTGCATGCTTCAATAAAGTTCTTTTAAACATAGTACAGTCCGCACAGTAAATGCCCTTCAGCCCTCGTTATTGTGCCGACCTTTTATTCTACTCTAACCAAACTAACCAAATATCCCACATTTTACTATCATCCAGCTGCCTACCCAAGAGCTGCTTAAACGTCTCTAACGTATCTGACTCTACTACTACTGCTGGTAGTGCATTCCACACACTGATGCCCAACCTGTCATTTGCCCTCCTGGGATCAATTCAGTAAATCTACTTTGAAGTGCCTCCAATGCCAAAACATCCGCTGTTTCTTATAAAATGGGTGTCAAAACTGTATCCAAGAGGCCAGATGCAGCCTCACCAACTCTCTTATAGTTGTAACAATACTTTCCTATGTTTAAAATCTAACTCCCTAGCAAAAAGGCCAAAATTCCATTTGCCTTCTTAATTATTTGCAGCACCTGCATGTTAATGCTTTGAGTTTCATGCACATGAACACCCAAATCCATGTGAACTGCATTTTTTGGAGTCTCTCTCCATTTAAATGATAGTCTGCTTTTTGATTCTTCCTTGTGCTATGACTTCATACTTGCCTATATTAAAATACATCTGACAACTTTCTTGTCCACTCCCTCAATCTATCTATCCCCTTGTATTCATTATATCCTCATCACAACATGCCCTCCTACCTATTTTTCTACCTTCAGCAATTCTGGATACATTACACTCTGGCCCTTTTTCCAAGTCATTAATACAGACATTTTAGAAAGGCATAAGTCTTTCAGACAATACATTAATCCCAACTCTACATCTTGTATGTCATCTAATCCTCAAGCCAAGCTAATACATTACCTCCAATACTGTGAGCTCCGATCTTGTACAATAAACATTTATGTGGTACTTTATCGGATGACTTTTCGAAATCCAAATACATTACTAAAATTAACTCGGATTGTTAAACCTTCAAAGAATTCCAGCAAATTTGTCAAACATGATTTCCTTTTCACAAAACCATATTGGCTCTTCAACAACTGGTGTTCGATAACAGAACACATTTATTTCAGTGTAAAAACCAGCAGATATTCCACTCTAAAGTGTGTTATAGATACAACACATTTGCTGTTAAAATTCCATAAGCTTTTATCCTTTATAGGTTTGTAGGCTTCTTAGTAAGCCTGCAGCAAATGCATGCAAGAGCTCATGACTACAGCCATAGGTCTGAAGGTTGAGAGTTAAAGTCAACTTCACAGACACAGGCTATGTTACCCTTACCCGGATTTGAGATTGGTGCTGTGGTAGTTTGTACATTTCAGCCACGTCGTCTTTAAGTTTTATGCACTGGCCCTGATTAAAGTTGAGGTGGAAAGGTTTACTAAAAACCCTGCTGGATCTGAATCTAGTTCAGTACCCTAGTTCCTCCTCCTAGCAGTTTGCCTTGCTTAAATTCCTACATGCTCTAAGTCATGTTCAAATGCCAGAGCAAATCCTATCAGGCCATCTATGTCTGGAAGTAACTTCTTTCAGTACAATATGTCATTCTACACCTTGTACAGTGCCAAACTTTAAACAAGCTTATAAAACCTGAAGCAAAAGTACACAATTGTACTAGCAGCCAGATGAAATAATTCAGAGACTAATTAATAAGCATTTAATGATCCTATTAGAGTGCTATCCTTGCATGCTGTTTCATGCAGCATTCAACTGTACAAGGTTGAGACTAGGTGTGACCATTTCAAAATGCAGTGGTGACTTGCTATCAATGCTGCACAGAGATACCATCATGGTCTGGCTGCTCTGCATGATGCCCAGAATCACACATGGAAACCATTTAGTATGATGGTACCCTATAACTTTCCATGGAAGTGTGAACACATATTTCATAGATACATGCAGCACAGGAAATGCCCTTCGGCCCATCGAATCTCCACCAACAAAACTACCACTAAAGGTGCGCTAATCCCATATCCCTGAATGTTATGGTATCTCAAGTGCTGATCCAAATATTTTTTAATGGTTGTAAGTTTTCCAGACTCCACAAACTTCTAGGCAGTGCATTCCAGATTTCCATCACCCGCTGAGTGAACAGGTTTTTTTTTAAACCAAATCCCCTTACCCTAAAACTATATCCGACCCTCAACCAAAAGGAACAGTTACTCTCTATTCACCCTGCCCATACCTTTCATAATCTTAAAAATCACACAACACCAGGTTATAGTCCAACAGATTTAATTGGAAGCACACTAGCTTTCGGAGCGACGCTCCTTCATCAGGTGATTGTGGAGGGCTCGATCGTAACACAGAATTTATAGCAAAAATTTGCAGTGTGATGTAACTGAAATTATACATTGAAAAACTGATTGTCTGTTAAGCCTTTCATCTGTTAGAGTACATTGATAGTTTCACTTCTTTCATGTGTAAATCACAAAACCCTTTTTTTTAAAGTTGCATTCTCGGGTTAGCTGTTAACAATGGTGATAGCTAGACAATATGTTGTATAATTTCAGTTACATCACACTGCAAATTTTTGCTATAAATTCTGCGTTACGATCGAGCCCTCCACAATCACCTGATGAAGGAGCATCACTCCAAAAGCTAGTGTGCTTCCAATTAAACCTGTTGGACTATAACCTGGTGTTGTGTGATTTTTAACTTTGTACACCCCAGTCCAACACCGGCATCTCCAAATCATTTCATAATCTTATACACCTCAACCATGTCCCCCTTAGTCTTTTCTGCTCTAAAGAAAACAATCCATTCCTATGTAGTCATGGATCATTATAGCTCAATTGCTCTATCGCAGGCCACATCCTGGTGAACCCTTCTCTGTAATCCCTCTTGTGCTAGCACATTTTTCTTGCACCAGAACCGCACACAGTACTCCAGCTGTGGCCTAATCAATGCTCTGTACAACTACAACGTTACCTCCTTCCTCTTATACTTTAAGCCACAACTGAAGAAGGCAAATGTCCCATATGCCTTATTCACATGTTCTGCTGACTTCAGGGATCTGTGAATAATTACTCTAAGCTTCCCAGTGTCCTGCCATTCAAAAAATATTCCTTCGCCATGATTCTTCTTCCTTGTACTTATCAGGATTAAATACCATCTGCCACTGGTCTGCCCAACTGACCAACCCATCTATATCTTCCTGCAACATACAACTATCTGGTGCCTCTCAGCAACAGTGACCCAGGTTCAAATCCACCCTCAGATGACTGTCTGTATGGACTTTGCTATATTCTCCTCATTTTGCGAGAGTTTCCTCCAGGTGCTCCAGTTTCCTCCCACAGTGCAAAGATGTGCAGGTTAGATGGATTGGCCATGCTAAATTGCCCACAGTATCCAGGGATATACAGGCTAGGTGGATCAGTCATTGGAAATGCAGAGTTACAAGGACAGGGTATTTTGGAATGGGGTGGGGGGGGCAAGGGTAAACACTGGGTGGGATACTCTTCAGAAGATCTGTGCTGACTCGGTGAGCCAAATAGCCTGTTTCCACACTAGGGATTCTATGATTCCCCACTATTAATCATTCTACCAAACTTGGTTCTTCTGCAAACTTGCTTAACATTCCCTCACATTTTCATCTATATCAGTTCTGTATATATCAAACAATAAGGATTCCAGGACTGTTCCTTGTTGTATATCACTGGACACCAGCCTCCAGTCACTTAGACAGCCTTCTGCCTCTACCCTTTGTGCCCTCTTACTCAGTCAGTTTCTGATTCCATCCTTCTCTGTTTATTGCAGTAACGTTCCTCAACTTTACATGCTTTAACCTTCTCAATCAGTCTCCCTTGTCAAAAGCTTTGCTAAAATCCATATAACTACATGAACTGCACTGTCCTCATCCACACATTTGGCATTTTCAAAAGATTCTGACGTTTGTTAGGCCTGACCTTTCTCTGACAAAGCCATGTTGAATATTCCTAATTAGCCCATGATTTTCCAAGTGGGTATTAATTTGCTCCTTCAGAATTTTCTCCAATAGTTTCCCTACTACTGGCATGAAAGTCAGCAGTCTGTATTTTCCTGGTTTATCTTCTTAAAAAGTGGAACCAGATTAGCTGTCCTCCAACCCTCTGGTATGGCCCCCATGGCTGGAGAGGAATTAAAACTTTGTGTCAGATCCCCTGCAATTTCCTGCCATACCTCCCATCACAATCTGTGGTGCAATTCAACCAGGTTAGGGGTTTTGTCTGATTTTAAGCATGGGAGAGCCTCCAATACCTCCCAATTTCCTTTGTCACCTCGTGCAAGTTCCTCAGTTTGTTTCCCTGAAACATGTACATACGGTCTCCCTTTCCAGAGTGAAGACCAAGAGAAGTATTCACTTAAGAACTTTTCACTATCCTGCAATTTCACACACAAGTTATCCCCTTAGTTCCTAATGGGTCTACTCTTTTCCCGGTTAGCCTCTTCCCTTTAATGCATTTGTTCAATATTTTAACAAATCTAATCCTAATCTTGTTTGAAATTCCTTTTTCATGCTTTTTGTTCTTCTATTTGCTTTCTTAAGTTCTCTAATGCATTTACTTTATTCCTATAGGGTAGCAGCTGAATTGCTCCCTTGGACTTGCTCAAAGCCTTCTTCTTTTTCCTCATCCAATCGTGAATTGACCGAGACATCCAGGGTTCTTTGAACTTATTGTTTTTAAATTTCCCTTTAAAGGATACATGTTGGATCTGTCCTCTCTTCAGCTCCTTTTTGAATGCCCCCGACAGCTCCGCTGTAGACTTACCCACATTGAGCTGTTCCCAGACAACTATGTCCAGGTCCTGTCCTTTATTTTAATAAAATCTGCCTTCCCCCAACCTGAAGCCATATCTTTCCTTGTCTAGAACAAGTTTGAACTGTAGTGTGGTGTGGTGGGTATTGCTAAAAGGTTCGTCCACTGCCACATCGAACACTTGTCCAGCATCTTTCCCCAAAACCAGATCCGGCACTGCACAATCCCTTCTTTGGCCTTCTGCACGTTGATACAACAATTTCCCTGGTTACATTTCAAGCAATCTGCCCCCTCTAAACCCTTAACACTATGACTATCTCAGTTTATGATGGGAAAGTTGAAATCCCTTCACAAAATTGCCCAATTATCACTCTTCCACACCTCCATGAACTGTCTACCTACTTGCACCTCTAATTCCCGCTGACTCTATGGAGGCCTATAGTACATTCCCAGCCAAGTGCCTGTCCTCTTAACATTCCCAAGTTCTACCCCTAAAACCTTGTTGAGCTCCTTTTAACAATACCTTGTTTGAGCTCCTTTTATTGCAGTAATTAACTCGTTAATTAATAGTGCTACACCACCACCCTTTCTACATCTTCCTCTGTCTCGCCCAAAGATCCTATATCCCAGAATGTTAAATTGCCAGTCCTCAACCATGTTTCTGTAATGGTAACAATATCATACTTCAATATGTCAATCCATGCCATTAACTCATTAGTCTTAATAAAGAGCAAAAGAACTGCAGATGCTTCAAATCAGAAGTTGCTGGAAAAGCTCAGCAGGTTTATCTGTTAAGAGAAATCAAAATTAACATTTCGGGTCCAGTGACCCTTCCTCAGTTCTGAGGAAGAGTCACTAGACTCTAAACACATTTCTGATGAAGGATTTATGCCCGAAATGACAACTCTCCTGCTCCTCGGATGTTGCATGACCTGCTGTGCTTTTCCAGCGCCACATTTTTCGACTCTGACTCTCCAGCTTCTGCAGTCTTCACTTTCTCCTAGTAACACGATGTGTCATTGATATTCTGTGTCCCCTCCCCCACCAGACTAGTTTAAACCTAACAGCACTAGCAAACCTTCATACCAGGATGCTGGTCCCAATGTGGATCAGGTGCAAACCTTCCTACTTTCCTCAAAAATGGTCCAAGTGATCCAGGAATCTAAACTCTTGCACCAAGTCTTGAGCCAGGCATTCATTTGCCCTATTTCTATACTCACTAGCATGTGGCAAATTCAGAATGTATTTTGCAAATTTGGTGGTCACGAACACCCAAAAAATGGGGGTTGTCTTGACAGAATTGCCTCTCCCCTCCTCAAGGATCTTGACACTTAACTTCAACAATAGGACTTTCCCTGGATATAAAAAAGTTTCCTCGCTTGCACATTTTTGACAGATGAAGGACTTTTGCCCGAAATGTCGATTTTACTGCTCCTCGGATGGTGCCTGAACTGCTGTGCTCTTCCAGCACCACTAATCCAGAATCCATTTTTGACCAGTCTAGCTTTCATGGATGGAATTAACAAGTTTCATATCTTCAGGACTTTGAAACATATGCGACATTGGAATCTTGCAACCAAAAACATAACTGGATTCATAAACTGAAATAATCCCATACAGCCATGGCTCAGTTGCTCTCACTTCTGAGTCAGACATTTGTGGGCTCAAGTCCCACTGCAGGACAGTTACAGAACTATTGCTAGGCTCTCTTGGATTGAGGCAAAATATCCACTGCCCTACTTTAAAGAAAAGCAGGAATTTCTGGTCAATACTTATCTGTCAAATCAACACCACAGAAACAGAAGATCTGGTCATAGTCATCATGCTGTTTATTTGACCTGTCTGTGCACAATTTGCTGCTGCACTTGCTACAACATAATAGTGACAGTATTTACTACATTGGCTACAAGGTAGCTGCTGTACAAGTCACTATAAACTCTATCGTGGCATTTTTAAAAAATTATTATTCTACCAATCTGCACAGCTGAAATACTTACAAATGCACAACTTTCCTCATCAGATTCAGGCTGAGACAAGTCGGATTCACTTCTCGACTTAGTTAGTTTGTAGGTTGAATTTGATAGCACAGGATGGCTTTCTGCTGTCAAACTTTCACTCCTGGAACAAATAAATCCAGTTATCATTAAAGTTCTCTCCAAACTTCAAATTAAATCACACTTTCAAAAGATTTGTCAAATTTTAATTACTATTATGAAGGTAATGTTATGACAAACAGACGGCAGAACCAAATCAGCTCTTCTATCTCTGCATTAATACAGTAAAATTACAACCTTTGAAGACCCTTAAAATTGATCCCAATGGTTCCTAACCAGACTTTTGCATAACCAATTCCAGACTCTGCAGATACTCAGTTCCAGGCACTCATTTGCATCTTAAAAGTCTAACAATTTATAAACAATACAATTAGCAGAGTAAAATTTTACTATCTATGCTTTAAACCCAAACCTTTGTTTTCAGCCCCATTCACACATCAGACAGACAACAAACAGTTAAGAGATAACTAAAAGAAAATTGAAGAAACTAGTCAGATTAGTTAAGTAGTTTCCCATTGTACTGTTCTACAGGCATAGATGACGGTTTTGTTAGATTTTTTTGAAATTTTATTCAGTTCACTCAGATAAAAGTAGTTATCCTTGTAACTCCCTCCACTGCATGTCAGACTAACCAACTCCTCCATGAGGTCACAGTTACCATACATTTTATGCCACGCAGAAAGTCTTTTGCACATTTGCTAGAACCAATTCCCAGGTACAGACCTTGTTAATAGTCAACTTCAGCCATCTGTTCAAACATCATGCTCTTCCCTGACGATGTAACATCTCTAGAACACTTTAAACACAAACCAACCTGCAAGTAACTTCCAGGCTTGGCCTCTTGAATAAACAAAAGCTTGTTTTGTCCATTTTCCTTTTAACACAAGCTATTCCTCACAGTCCAAAAGTTTCCTTTAACTCACAGTGCCCAGTTCACATCTCCAAACAAAAACTGATAAACAAATAGAATAAAAATAATGAATAATAAAGAATGCCCAACAGCAGTACTGTTATTTGAGAACTTGTGTTCTAAAGTGGAAGAAAAATGAATTGTAGTGTTTCGGTTCTGTGAAGAGTTGATCCTTCTTTTTTGCTAATCAGTCAAAGTAATTTTGAACAGAATTAGGTGTTCACATCATCTATGATGTGAGAGAAGGAGGTAGAAACAGGCTCATGCAGAAGGAAATGTCCCATAACCAGAATGCTGTTATTGACATTCTCCAAACAGTGAGATCTGAGAATAAATACCAGGCTGCACAGATGTCAGTGAGAAGAAAACTCCAGATAAAAGGCTGTGGGGTCAGAAAAAAAGACATCCGAGAAGCCTGTTTCAAACACGGGTTCAGAAATACAGAAATAGCAGCTTGTTTCAAGGATCTCAGGGTGAAATGTTAATTAAAGAAAGCAGCACTTAGTGAATGTATGCTTATTTTCCGAAAAGACACCAATAACAGCCATGGCAGCTGAGCAAGAATCTTTAGTTTGAAGGTAGTATTGACACTTGACAATGATTTAAGTGTTTCTAAGGGCATTGCTGGGACAATAGAGATGAATCTTTTTTTCTGATGAGAAAGCGCCAATAGTTATTGCACAGTGTAATTCAGTTCATGTTTCTCTTCACGTTGTTTTATCAAAATACTTTGAGAACTTATTGTGAATATGTTCAATGACTGAATGATAAACAAAAATATAAAGACATCCTCTATCAAGCCAGGCTTGACTCTGGGATCTGACTTGTCCAGTAGAAGAATCAACTGAAGTCATAACATTCAGTAAATCAAAAAAGACAGTCAAGTTTGTCCACATAACTAGTAACACAATAATCGGGATATAATTTCATTTAAATTATTCTTGCAATGTCTAGAACATACTGTAACATTTGTGCGAAACTAAAAGAGGGGGTCAATTTAAAATGGAAGTGAGAAGACAATTCTTCAGCCAGAGAGTGGTGGGCCTGTGAAATTCATTGCCTCGGAGCACATTGGAGGCTGGGACGTTAAATGTCTTCAAGGCAGAGATTGATAAATTCTTAATCTCGCAAGGAATTAAGGAATACGGGGAATGTGTGTGTAAGTGGCATTGAAATGCCCATCAGCCATGACTGAATGGTGGAGTGGACTCGATGGGCCGAATTGCCTTACTTCCACTCCTATGTTTTATGGTCTTATACTATAAGACCATAAGAAACAGGAACAGGAGCAGGCAATTCTGCCCCTCGAGTCTGCCCTGCCACTCAATTGGATCATGGCTGATTGGATCATCCTCATGTCCACTTTCCTGCCTTTTTCCCATAACTTTGGATTCCCCTACAGATCAACAATCGAACTATTGCAACCTTAAATATAAACAAGACACTGCACTCACAGTACTCTGTGGCAAGCAGCTCCAAAGATTCTCAACCGTCAGCAGAAATGCCTCTTCTCGGTCTTAAACTGGTATCCCTTGTGACAATGCTGCTCCTTTGACAAGATTATTGTCTCCTTTTTTTTTTTGAGAGGGGTCACAAACACAGGGGTTCTGATATGTCTGATTTGTATGGGTTTTAGTGCCAATTTGATTACAGATAACAGGTACCACCTCACACAAAAGGCTTTCAAGCTTTTAAAAAAACACTGATACAATGCAAGGGGAGTGGCTAGTTCTCCCAGTTCAGTTTCTCTCTGATTTGGTTTGGTTTGGTTTTAGCAGCCTAGCTGTTTGGATTGCAGCTGCTGGTCAAGTTTTAGCTGGGAACCCAGAGAAACTGCTGGACCCAAAGAAACAGATCTATGCTGATCTTCTCTCTCTCTCTCTCTGACATCTCTCCTGTGAGAACCTGTACATAATTTACCTTTTTTTTGCTGGGGGAGTGTTTATTGTGATATTGCAAGTATTTGGAATAGCATCATTAATTTGCAATAGTCAAGGGGGCTTTTCAGATAAGTTATGTTCTTCTACATTCTGTTCACGTACAAATAAATTCTGGTTTGTTTAAAAGTGAGTGTTACAGCCAGCAGCATCACTCCCAGTACATAACACTGTTTAAAGCAACTGCAAAAGTTAGGGTCTGCGCTGCCTTCTTGAAATGTTTTGAAGGCGTCTGGCTTGGTGCATAACACCTTCAACTTTGAGACTTAAATTTCAACTCAAACATAATTTACACCTTATTTCTGACAACTTGGAAATCATAGAAACCAGAGTCATTGACCATTTTGACCTTAATATTCTCATTATGTCACACTTGTAACTGAATAACCTAAGATGGGTAGAATATACACATAACTCTGGTTTTGGCTATGGGGACTTTTATCCTATAACTAGTTCTTACCACAAAACAGTCTTACCACAAATTCAACCCAAATTCTGGGTCAGATATGTTGATGACACCTTTGTAATCATTAAAAACACGGAAATAGAGAATACACACCGGATTATCAACACCACACTCACAGGAATCCGATTCACGAGAGAGGAAGAAAAGGACAACCAACTCCCATTCCTAGACGTGATGGTACAGAGAACACCAAACGGAGAATTCACCACTAAGGTACACAGGAAAGCCACACACACAGACCAAGTCCTGAACTATGAAAGCAACCACCCCAATACACACAAACGAAGATGCATCAAGACACTATTCAAAAGGGCCACAACACACTGCAGCACACCAGAACTGCAAAGAGAGGAAGAGGAACACCTATACAAGGTATTCGCAAAAAACGGATATCCTCACAATTTCATCAACAGATGCCTAAGGGAGAGACAACAGAACGAGGACATGCCGCAAACCAAAGGACTAGCCACACTACCATACATCAGGAGCATCTCAGAACTGACAGCCAGACTACTGCGACCACTAGGACTTATAACAGCACACAAACCAACAGCCACTCTCAGACAACAACTCACCAGAACGAAGGACCCGATACCCAGCATGAGCAAAACTAATGTAGTGTACAAAATCCCATGCAAGGACTGCAAAAACACTATATAGGACAAACAGGAAGACAGCTAACGATCCGCATCCACGAACATCAACTAGCCACGAAACGACACGACCAGCTATCTCTAGTAGCCATACACGCAGACGACAAGCAACATGAATTTGACTGGGACAACACTACCATTATAGGGCAAGCGAAACAAAGAACAGCCAGGGAATTCCTAGAAGCTTGGCACTCATCCACAAATTCCATCAACAAACACATAGACCTGGACCCAATATACCGGCCACTACAGCGGACAGCTGAAACTGACAACCGGAAGCGGCAAGGACAGGCCACTATAAATGCCGGAGGAAACACCACAGAAGCGCTTCACAGGAGGCTCCCAAGTACTGAGGATGTCACCTAGACAGGGGACGAAACGTTTGCAACAAAAACTTCCAGCTCGGCGAACAGAACCACAGCAACGAGCATCGGAGCTACAAATCTTCTCAAACTTTGAACTTAAATGTCTGTATAGACCCTTTATTCAGAGGATGATTGGAGTCTGGAAATCACTATCTGAAGAGTTGTTCAGCAAGAAATAATTGTAGTATTGTAGATTTAAGCAGTATTGATATATTAACTTGCTATGCCATTGCCTCCAGGGTTATGGGTCAAAAGATGGTAAACAGAGTTAGGTTACCAGCATGGATATGGAGTCCTCCAGCATAGAGACAGGCCCTTTGGCCCAAACTGGTCCATCTGACCAAAATATCTACCTCTGCTAACCCCATGTCCTTCTAAACCTTTCCTATCCATGTATATGTTTAAATGCCTTTTAAATGTTGTTAATATACACACCTCAACCACTTCCACTGGCAGCTCATTTCATATGCTTACCAGCCTCTGTGTAAAAAATGTTGACACTGAGCTCCCCTTTTATTTTTTCCTCTGTAACATTAAACTGATGCCCCCTAGTCCATGATTCCCCAAACCTGAGAAAAAGACGGAGTGCATTCACTGTATTCATACCTCTCATGATCTTATACACTTCTTTCAGATCCCCCCCCTCAGTTTCCTACTCTCCAAAAGAAAAAAAGTCCTACCTCTCCATCTAACTCAGACTGTTGAGTCCTGGCAACATCCGTGTAAACTTCTACACTCTTTCCAGTTTAAAAATACCCTTTCTATAGCAGGGTGATTAAAACTGAACACAACGCTCCAACTGTGGGCTCATCAATGTCCTTGTTCAACTGCGACATAACTTTCCAACATCGATACTCAATGCCTTGACTGAAGAAGGTCAGTGTGCTAAAAGCCTTCTTCACTGCCCTGTCAACTTGGATTCCATTTTCAGAGAACTGTGCACCTGAACTCCAAGGTTCCACTGCTCCGAAACACTCCTTAAGGTCCTAACATTCACCACAAAACTCCTGCCTTGATTTGATTTTCCAAATGCAAGACCTCACACGTGTCTATATTAAACTACATTTGCCATTCTCGGCCCACTTCCCCAGCTGATCAAGGTCCTGCTGTAATTTCTGACAACCTTCCTCTCTGCCCATGATACTGCCTATTTTAGTGTCATCTGCAAACTTACTAATCATGTCTTGTACATTCTCATCCAAATCATTGACATAGATAACAAACAGTAATGGGCCCAGCACAGACTAGTTACAGGTCTCCAGTCTGACAAGCCACTATTACCCTCTGCTGCCTATCATCAAGCCAATTGTGTATCCAATTTGCCAGTGCTCCCTGGCTTCCCTGCGATTTAACCTTCCAGAGCAGCTTAGCATGTGGAACCTTATCAAAGGCCTTACTGAAATCCATATAGACGATTTGACCACTCTGTGCTTGTCAACGTTCCTGGTCACTCCATCTTAGAACTCTAACAAATTTGAGAAGTATGATCGCCCATGCACAATGCCGTGCGGACTGCTCCTGTCAGCAAACCCTGCCTTTCCAAATGCATGTATATCTTATCTCTCAGAATGTTCTCAAGTTACTTATCCACCACAGATGATAGGCTTACTGGTCTATAGCTCCCAGATTTATCTTTGCAGCTCTTCTTGAATAAGGGTAAACATTTGGGCGGCACAGTGGCTAGCACTGCTGCCTCACAGCGCCAGAGACCTGGGTTCAAGTCCCGCCTCAGGCGACTGACTGTGTGGAGTTTGCACGTTCTCCCTGTGTCTGCGTGGGTTTCCTCCAGGTGCTCCGGTTTCCTCCCATAGTCCAAAGATGTGCAGGTCAGGTGAATTGGCCATGCTAAATTGCCCGTAGTGTTAGGTAAGGGGTAAATGGGTGGGTTGCGCTTCGGCGGGTCGGTGTGGACTTGTTGGGCCGAAGGGCCTGTTTCCACACTGTAATGTAATCTAATGTAATGTAATCTAATCTAATCTAATTTGCTACCATCCAGGCTTCCAGGCCTCACACTCATGGCTAACAATGATGCAAAAATACCACAGCTCCCGCAATTTCTTCTCCAACCTCTTGCTGGTTTCTTAAATATATCTGATCAGGACCAGGAGATTTATCTACCTGAATATAGAACATCGAACAATAGAGCACAGAACAGGCCCTTCAGACCACGATGTTGTGCCCCACTGATCCTCATGTATGCACCCTCAAATTTCTGTGACCATATGCATGTCCAGGAGTCTCTTAAATGTCCCCAATGACCTTGCTTCCACAACTGCTGCTGGCAACGCATTCCATGCTCTCACAACACTCTGTGTAAAGAACCCACCTCTGACATCTCTTCTATACCTTCCTCCAACCAGCTTAAAGCTGGTTTCTGCCCTGGGAAATAGTCTCTGGCTATCGACTCTATCTATACCTCTCATTATCTTGTATACCTCAATTAGGTCCCCTCTCCTCCTCCTGTTCTCCAATGAAAAAAGTCCGAGCTCAATCAACCTCTCTTTATAAGATAAGCCCTCCAGTCCAGGCAGCATCCTGGTA